>NC_060277.1:67617181-67814346 GCF_021613505.1 Equus quagga | reverse complement strand
GGAGGAGGGGGAGGAGGAGGGGGAGGAGGGGGAGGAGAAAAAGCTCAAATGAATGACTTAAACTTCTAGCTTAAAAGACTTACAAAGAGAGAGAGGGAGGGAGAGCAAGCATAACCAACAGCAAGGAGAAGGAAGGCAATGATAGAGACTAAAATGGAAATAAATAAAATAGAGAGTAGAAAAATAATACAGAAAATAATGAAACCAAAAGTTGGTTCTTTGAAAAGATGAACAAAATGGAAAAAGTTTTAGCTACTGACTAGGATAAAAAGAGAGAAGATTCAAATTACTAAAATCAGGAATGAAAGAGGGGACATCACAACTGACCTCACAGAAAAAATTTAAAAAGAACTTTAAGGGAATATTATGAAATATTATAAGCTAACAAATTAGATAACCTAGATGAAATGGACAATTTTCTAGGAAAACACAAACTACTGAAACTGATTCAAGAAGAAATGGAAAATCTGAATAGACCTATAACAAGTAAAAATATTGAATTAGTAAGCAAAACCTTCCTACAAAGAAAAGCTCAGGCCCAGAAGGCTTCACTGATGAATTCTACCAAACATTTAAAGAAGAGTTAGGGGCTGGCCCCATGGCCGAGTGGTTAAGTTCACGCCCCCCACTGCAGGCGGCCCAGTGTTTCGTTGGTTCGAATCCTGGGCGTGGACATGGCACTGCTCAACAAACCACGCTGAGGCAGTGTCCCACATGCCACAACTAGAAGGACCCACGAGGAAGAATATACAACTATGTACTGGGGGGCTTTGGGGAGAAAAAGGAAAAAAATAAAATCTTTAAAAGAAAAATAAAATAAAAAATAAAGAAGAGTTAACACCAATATTCTCAAACTCTTCAAAAAAATAGAAGAGGGAACACTTGCCAACCATTCTGTGAGGCCAGCATTACCCTGATAACAAAATCAAAGACAAGAAAAGACATCACAAGAAAAAAGAACAACTACAGACCAATATCTCTTATGAATATAGACGCAAAAATCCTAACAAAATGCTAAAAACATATAAAAAGGATTGTACACCATGACCAAGTGGGACTTATCCCAGGAATGCAAAGTTGGTTTAACCTAGGAAAATCAATCAGTGTAATACATCATATTCATAGAATGGAGGACCAAAACCACATGATCATTTCAAAAGACACAGAAAAAGCATTTGACAAAATCCAACACCTTTTCACGTTAAAAACACTGAACAAACTATGAATAGAAGAGAACTTTCTCAACTTGATAAAGAGCACCTACAAAAAACACAAGCTAACATCATACTTAATGGTGAAAGACTGAATGTTTTCCTGTTAAGATCAGGAACAAGACAAAGATATCCACTCTTGCCACTTCTAATCAACATTATACTAAAGATTCTATCTAGGGCAATTAGGCAAGAGAACAAAATTTAAAACTTCCAGATTATAAAGGAAGAAGTAAAACTATATTTTAAACTGACATGATCTTGTATGTAGAAAATCTTAAAGAATCTACAAAAATACCTATTAGAACTAATAAACAAACTCAGCAAGGTTTTAGGCTACAAGGTCAACATACTAAAATCGATTGTACTTCTATACACTAGCAATGAACAATCCAAAAATGAAATTAAGAAACAATTCCATTTACAATAGCATCAAAAAGAATAAAATACTTAAGAATAAATTTAACAAAAGAAGAGCAAGACTTGTAAACTGAAAACTACAAAACGTAATTGAAGAAATTAAATAAGACCTAAATAAATGGAAAGATATCCTATGTTCATGAATTGGAAGATTGAACGTTGTTAAGATGTCAGTACTCCCCAAACTGACCTATAGATTCAATTCAATCCCTATCAAAATACCAGCTGCCTTTTTTGTGGAAATGGTCAAGCTGCTCCTAAAATTCAGATGCAAAGATAAGATTCATGTCTAGCCTTGGGGAACCCCCTCCCCCAGTGTTTAATGACCAGGAAAAGAATAGTCAACAAAGCCACCTGAGAAGGAGCAGCCAGGGAGGTGGGACGAACACCAGGAGAATGTGGTGTCATGGAACCCAAGGGAGCAGAGGATTTCAAAGAGGCTGCGACCTGCAGGGGCCATTACTGCTGGAGGGCAAGTAAAATAAGGGCTGAAAGTTGTCTATTGGATTACCTTAGCAGAAGCAGCTTTTGTGATGTGAGGGCACCAGAATCCAGGTTGGACTGGATGGAAGAGGGAGATGAAGGTGGAAAATGAGACCACAAATACAAACTCTTTTTTCAAAGACTTTGGTAGTGAAGAAGAGGAAAGAACTGAAGCAGAGGGGAATGTGGGAATGGCCAGAGGAGGCGGGGTGTGTGTGTATCCTTGCTTGCATTTAAGAAGGAAAAGACCTTAGTCTGAATGGCAGCGGAGAAGGGATGATGAAAGATACAAAAGGAGAAGGAGTAATTAATGGTCTCCCTTTCCTCAGAGAGAGAGACAGAAGACTGGCCTTGGAGGAGTGAGGCAACAGCTCCTCTACTGTAACAGGAGGGCGGGTAAAGACAGGGAAGAGGTAGGCACATAGGCACATAGGTTTGAGTGTGGGAAGCTGACAGGTTCCCATCTAATGGCTTCATTCTTCTCTGTGAAGTAGGAATTGAGTTTTCTGCTGAGAGAGTGAGGGTTGGGGTGTTACATGTTTGGGGAAGGTAAAATCTTGAAGTGGCCATTGTGGAGTCGGAGATTTCTGCCTGCCAGGTCTTGTTGAGTCCCATGTGAGAGTTGTGGCCATGATTCTTGATGTCAGCCATCAGCCCTGTTACTCAGGTGGCAGTGGGCATGGGGGAGCTGGAGAATGGCAGAGTTTGGGTTTAGCCAGAGGGATGTGATTGAAGGGTAAGAGGGTAAGACATTCATGATATCACCAGTGATGGATCATGGAATCTAAGCTAGATTCCAAGTGAAGAAAAGAAAGTGGTGAGAGATTGGGAGAAAGCAGAGGGTTGGGGATTGCTCACTGAAGAAGGTCTTAGTGGGAGAAGTTGAGCAAGCAGAGTAAGGAGGTAAAGCCAGCCTTTGTAACTTCCTGTGGCCACAGGAGGCTGCCCCATCACTCCTAAAACCATTCCAGTGCTAACCCCCCGAGTGTAGGAAAGGGAAAGAGAAAATGGTTTTGGAGGGACTCAGAAATCCTGGTTCCACCTCAAATTTCCCACCCTATTGGGAAGACACCAATCTACAATGTGCTTCTTACATTGGTTTAGAATTTCACAATTTCCATCCATCATCTTCTTGGACCTTCAAATAAAACCTATGGAAATGGCAGAGCAGGGATGATTATTTCCATTTTCCAGATGATAAGAACTGAGGCTCAGGGAGGCTAACTGACTTGCCCAAATTCACACAGCTAGAAATGAGAGAACCAGGACACGAACCCAGTGAGGGCACAACCCAGCACCAACACTACCTCTTTATTAGCAAAGCCAGGACTTGATTCATGCTGGCTCACTGAGGTTCTGTCATAAAAAGAAGGAGTTTTCCCCAAGATTATCAATCCTGGAACAGGCAGATGTGAATATTTTTCCCACTAGAAAAACTGGCTCTATACGGATGAGCTCAGAGCTTTACTGCCTGTGGATGCAAGACTATCTAAGACCCTCAAGCAAAGACCTAACTAATGATTGAGTTTCTCTTGAAATAAGTTGAATAGGCTAGAACCAAGGTTGCTGGGGTGTTTGTTTTTTGTGTGCATGCAGAATTGAGCATATTCCACAGACAAAGAAGAAGAAATTGGTAGAGGAGAGGCTGGACATCTGAAAGAGGGGATGCCAGAAAGAGCAATGTCACGGGGGAAGCAGAAGGGCGTGGAATCAAAGACACAGGAAGGAAGAGCCTTGGCCCCCTCTGGAACAGAAGAGAAAGAGGGGGGCTTCATGAAAACTGAAATGTGAGGCCGCGTGAAAGCTGAGGACGGAAAGGTGGAGGGAAGTCGAGGAGTTCAGGTCCCACAGCAGCAGCATTCTTTACGCACTGTTCTAAGCACATGGCATATATTATCTCCTTTGACCTTTGCAACCATCTTGGGCAAGACGCATGGTGAGTCCATGTTACAGATCAGTAAACCTGAAGATAAAGAAACCTGCCCCCAGTCTTCAACTCGAACTGGCAGGCAAGATTTGAACCCATGTCCATGTGGCTCCACAGCTTGTGTCCTTCACCAGCCCATTCCACCGCCCCGGTCAGGTGACCTCAGCCTCCTCACTGAAGTCCAAGGCCAAGCATCCTGGGTGGGGCTGGGGAGGAGTTGTGGATTTGAGGAAAGGGAAAACACACAGCATAGCTTGAATGATGAGTCATTCAAGGATGAGTAAACCCTCAAGAGAAGGGTTTGTTGAAGCTGAGATGGGTCCTGGGGGCAGGACTATGCCCAGTGGGAACCCGCATGTCAACAAGCAGGAAATCAGACAAGAAGATGGGTGGAACTCACCAGCCAGGGAGGGTGTGGGCTGGCAGGAGGAAGCCGTCAGGAAAGCAGGCGCGAAGCTACGAGGCGTGGTAGATGATGGGGCACAGAGCCACGTCAGTAGGGATATCTGCCAACTGGATCCTTATCTTTCTTGGGCCACATTCTGCAGCTCAAGGTTGGGAGCAGAGAAGGAAGCCAGAGCCTGTCTGGGGAGACACAACCAATGGCCAAGGGCGTTCTGAAATGTCAGGCGCTGGGACGTGTCTTTGATATAGCTGACCTGGGATTCCAGGCTGGGTGGGGAAATCCAGGAGGAAGCCAGAAAGACCAAGGAGGAGGGAAAGCAGGTCCTGTGTGAGCGAGGAAAGACAGCGATTTTCGAGTGGGGGCCTCTGATGTCCAACCAGGACGATAAGCAGGCCCCACCTTCAGCTTCCTCCCTCCTCAGGCAGAGCCTCTCCCACGGTCACACCCCGTGACCCCTCCCCACGGGCACCTGCCAAGTCTCCATCTGCTGCTCCAGGCTCAAACCCAATGCCCCCCTCCAGAGTGTCCCAGAGGCTCCTCAGCTCAGCGTATTCTAAACTAGACCTTACCCCCAACCAAAGAAAACCTGCTCCTCCTCTCAGGACCACTACAAAGTTTCAGGATCCAGAAACAGAATCAAAATGCAGTGCCCTTGCTCAAAAATCAGGAAAAAATGCCACTGACAAGACTAAGATAGAAAATTTTTTCCTCTTCCACAGTCTCTCTCTCAACCTATCGTGGTGTTTTTTATTTGCTGTTTAATATTGCACTGTCTCTCCCATGGGGATGCTAGCAGATGTGTGCAGACCCTCGCAGGTGCCTGGAAGCACTGCCAACAATTCAGCGTGTGCACACAGCCCACCAGATGCCAGGTTTCTCCTCCCACCAGCTGCCAGACCCATGCACCATGCCCTAGAGTGGGTAAAAAAGTTAAGCCAGACACCCACCACCCCAACCCACAGCACATGGGAGACCCCCAAGGACTGCCACCCTAACCCAAAGTAGATAGGAGATCCCCCACCAGATTACTACCAGGATGCACCAGGTATCTGGATCAGCAGTGGGTGAGAGACTTGCCCCCACCAAATCACCAAATGTGCCGTGGTGCTGCCAGCCCAGAGCAGGATGGCTGCCTCCATGCCCTTCTCCAAGATGCCCAACCCAGATCCTCACCATGCCTGATCCGGGCGCCCATGGGGACAATGGTCAATGGGCAGAAGGAAAGGCTAGGGTAGGTCCCACTGCATCAGGGGACAGGGAAGTGGGTGGCCAAGAACTCTTCAGGCAGAAGGAGGGAGGTGGCAGGAGATGGGGACACACAGGAGCCAAAGCTCCAGTGTCCCATCAGACTTTAACTACAAAGCACAAATTCAAAGAAAAATTATTAAGAAATTCAAGATGGCAACCAGATTATTAAACCCCAAGGACAGGACCATGTGCAACTGCACTGGTTGTACATCTATGAAGCTGACCTTGCCTCCTCTCACATTGACTCTCTCAGTAAGTGACAGCAGCTTCAACTCTGCACCTGATGGAGAAGCCTCCTGGATCCCCACATCTAGAGGCACCGAGCGCTGTTGGGTCCACCAGAAAAGTCTCCCACAGCCACTGCTCTGACCCAGGTGCTCATCCGCTCCCACCTGGACCACTGCTTCCTGCCTCGCCCCATCCAACCATCCTCCACTCGCTGTCAGGCATCTTTCCAAAGCAGTGCCCAGAACACATCACTACCCTCCTCAAGAACTGTCACCGGCTCATCACTGCCACCTGAACAAGGTCCAGACAGCTAATAATGACTGGGAGACCTACCAGTATCTCGATATTTTCCAGCTTTACCCTCAAACTTCATCTCCCCTCGTGTAGCCTTTATGCCAATGTCACTAAACTAAACACACGCTGTAATTTCACATCCACTCTGCCAGCCGGTCCCCTTCCTCCACCCTCATCTTGGTGAACTACTCGTCATTCAAGGACACATACGTCTTCTCCTCCTTCCCTCATCAAAATTAGTCACTCCTTCTCTGCCTTCAGCTGCGCCTGGCTTGCCCTCCTTGACACTATTGCATTCATTCATTCACCACATACTTATTAAGTGCCTACTATGTGCCAGGCACTGCCCTAGGCACTCAGCTACAACTAGCAATGAAAACGGGCAAAACTCCTTCCTCATGGAGCTTACATTCTGGAGCAGGGGGGACAAAAAGCCAGATAAATAAGTAAAATATATTGTATGTGGTTTGGGCTATAGAGAAAAGTAAAGCAGAAAAGGGTAGGGGGTGGGCTGGGTGTGTAATTTTAAACGGGGAGAGCAGTGAAGCAAGACTTCACCATGGTGACTTTTGAGCAAAGACCTGAAGCAGGTGAGTGAACAAGCCATGAGATAGCAGGTGAGAAGATCGTTCCAGGCAGAAGAAACAGCAGGTGCAAAGGCCCTGAGGTGGGACCATGCCTGGAATATTTAAGGAACAGTGAAGATGCAGCTAAAAGGGATATGAGATGAGGACAGAGATGACAAGGAGTCAGATCTCCAGGGTCCCATAGACAAGGACAGGACCTTGATTTTAATTCTTATGACATTGGAAGACATGGGAGGGTTTTGATCAAAAGACAGCCGAAAACTGACTTACTGTTATTTGTTTCTATGTCTATCCCTCAGAACCTATGCATTTCAAGGGGCACTGGGGGGTCTTACTGACCTCTGCCCAGCCCACAGGCCTGGCTCAGAGTAGCTGCTCAATGGGTGCTTGTGAGTGTTTGTGGAATCAACAGGTGAGTAAAGTCAAGGCCACCGGTGTATGTCTCCCCTAGATTGGCCAGCTGTGGCCTCACAGCTGAAGGCTGCAAGGACCTCGCCTCCGGGCTGAGCGCCAGCCAGACCCTGACGGAGCTGGAGCTGAGCTGCAATGTGCTCGAGGACGCCGGAGCCAAGCACCTTTGCCAGGGGCTGAGACAGCCGAGCTGCGTGCTGCAGCGACTGCTGTAATTGCTTCTCATTGACACTACTTTGTGGGGTGGGCACAGGGAGGCGGAGGGAGCTGCCCTCCCACCACGGGGCAGAGAGAAGGTGAGAGCTCAGGGGCGTGGCCAGGATGCACCCTTGATTCCAACCAAAGCAATCAGATTCCTCCTCAACCCTTGCTCTTATATTAGAAGCTCGGTCTTTTTTCTCCCGTGTAGTGGATGCCCTTAATGTTGAAACCCACCAAGCATCCCACGTCAGCTGACGCTGTGTGTTTGGCAGGGCCAAAGTGGTTAACACTTAGACAAGTGGGACAATGGGACAATGGGTCAATTAAGCGTCCGAGATTGGCATGGCGAGTGGGCAGGATTCATGGGACTCATGCAGGGGTGAGGAAGGAAGGCTGCCTGCATCTTGAGTGGCTCCTTGGCTGCAGCAGGAAAATGTAAGTCTCCCAGTTTACTGCAAGCCAGACATCTCTTTATCTTCCTTTAATGTCACTGCGGACCACCAAAGGGCCACAGGTACTAGAAAGGGAAACCAGACCCCAGTCACCCGGAGGAGAGGGCCCTCAGGATAATGCCTGTGGGCCTGTGTGCATCTCTCCTGCAGGCTGGTCAGCTGTGGCCTCACGTCTGGCTTCTGCCAGGACTTGGCCTCCGTGCTGAGTGCCGGCTCCAGGCTCACAGAGCTGGACCTGCAGCAGAACGAGCTGGACGACCTTGGCGTGAAGCTGCTCTGTGAAGGGCTCAGACGTCCTACCTGCCAACTCATGCTCCTGTGGTAAGGCCCTGTGGGTGCCTCTGGGCAGAGGGCAGGGAAGTGGTGGGGAGGGGTGGCAAGGGATGCAGGTGCCATGAAATTGGACAGGGCAAGGAAAAGGGACAAAGAAAAGCACGGTCAGCCTGGCTTCCTTACAAGCGCTGCCACTTACTTAGGCCGCGTGACTTGGGCGGGTCTTCGTCTGAGCCTCAGTTTCTTCATCTGTATAATGGGTCTATCATAACTGCTTCATCGACTGTAATGAAACAAAAGGCATGTAAAAACCAGAACAGTGGTGGGAATAGAGCTGAGCCGGTTGAGAGGATAACTATTAGTGAGGCTGAGTGTTCTGAGGGGACTCCCAGGTTCACTTCTCCACTCCAGGGCGGTGCTTCCTCCATTCCTCCGTTCCTCCGTCCCTTCACTCGTTCCTTCATTCATTGCACGCCTCCTATCAAGCACTGGACCAGGCCCTGAGGATGCAATAGTGAGCACGCAGAGGCGGCCCTGCCCTCCTGCAGCTTACACTCTAGTGGGAACGAGATAGACTTTCCTCACATATTAACACGCACACATGTATTTCCAAACTCCCCGGAGTGCTGTGAAGGGAAAGCGCAGTGCCTTATGTGAGGGGTAACATGCGGGGAGGACGGAACTAGAGTGAGGGGCCAGCGAGGGATTCTCTGAGGAAGTGACACCAGCCCGAGATCTAAAGCAGAACTAGTTGACCGGGCCCAGTCTGAGGGTGCAGTCCAGACAAAGAGAATATATGGGGGAGGCCCCGGGACAGAAACGGGCTCAGAGCAGGGGAGACCCATGTGGCCAGAGCGCAGTGAACCCCAGCCCTCATCTCCCATCCTGCAGGCCCCGAGAGCCGCGTCCTTCTCTGAGCAGCCACTCCCCAAGCTGTCTCTCGGCCGCTTCCTCTTTCCTTCACGTCCTGAATACAAGTCCACAGGCTATTTCTGGCTGGACACTCCCTGCAGCTCCTGGCTGGGGCCCTGGGACACACTCAGAGAGCTGACAGGGGCCCCAGAGCCCCACCTGTCTGGACCCCTCTGGTCCTGCACTGAGGCTCCAGCCAGCTCTCGAAGGGGCTCTGTGAAGCGGGGCCCTGGCTTTCCTCAGCCGGGCCTCCCTCACCGACTCTGCAACCTAAAGGAGGAGGGGTCAGAGCAGGGTAACCGGCTTCGCAGTCCGCCTGTGGGAGCTCTCCACGCTGACTCGGACCCTTTCTACCCAGGGAACTGCATCCCTGGGGATGGCACCTTCGCGCCCCAGCCCACTCCCCACCGAGCATTTCTGCTCTCTCCATCTCCTCTGTGTTGAAGGGCCTCTCCAGAGCTCAGCCTTTGCAGGCAGATCCTATTCATGCCCCAGCTGACCAGGGACTAGTCAAATCTTGGTTGCCTCAGGGCAGCTTGCTCTCTGATGCCCTGTGAAGGTTTCTGCCTCCTTCCTTCCTGGAGCCCGGGACCTGGTTGAGAAGGACCATCTTTGACATCGTGGGCTCCATCCCCTCCCCAGGCGGAGAACAGCTCTGATGGCAGTCATGAGTGAGGTGTGCCCCGCCCTTTACAGGGCACCAGGTCTCTTCACCCACCTTGTCCATGGCTCACAACAGACAGAGCAGGTCCTTCCGTGTTAGACATGAGGACACAGAGGCCCAAAGAGGGCAACGGCTATCCCAAATGCCACGGAAACCCCAGAACACAAGGCCTGTGAGGATGGAAACAGGGCATTCTCTTTCCAACAAACCTCTATCGCCTGGGAAGCAAATCCCAGGACCTACCCACAGGTGGTCATTTGAGCCAACGGCTGTTCTGTGGTGGACACTGTGAAGAGCTGGCCTGATCCCCTTCAGGAACGAAGCCATAACCCCTAGCCATTGGGAATGCTGCTGGCAGCCAACTACAGGACTGGCCTCTGCCAACGATGGCCATCTCAACCAAGGCGACATCCCCTTCCTGGGGTGGCCTACGTCCAATGACTGACTGGTGATAGGGTATAAAGACCCAGCCCCTCATCCTAATTTGGGACAGCTCTGAAGGGCCATCCCAGCTTCAGAACCCCCCGCAGAGTTGGCTGAGGTCTGCGTTGAGATTGCATCACAGCCCAACTTCCCCTTCTGTGCAATCCTGCTTCCCTCTCTTCCTTTGCCCTGTATGTTGACCCAAGAAGACACCCTAATAAACCTCCTCACTCTACTTTCCATCTCACAGCCCAATTCCCAGGGAAACCAACCTGTGACAGGCTCCCAAAGGAGGTGGCAGATTCCTCGCCTCTGGGCCTTGAGGACCTCAGGGTCGTATGGGGGTCCCAGGAGAACTCGATTTCCTTTGTGCTTGCAGGCTGGACCAGACCCAGCTGAATGAGGAGGTGACAGAGATGCTGCGGGCCCTGGAGAAGAACGCTCAGCTGCTCATCCTCAGCAGATGGTAAGGCGGGGAGACTCAGAACTTTGCAGCTGGCCCAAAGCCAAGAGATGGGGGAGAGACTTGGGGTGTGACAAAGGGAGCAGAGCCGGGAGAAAACCAAGAAACCACAGCAGCCAGAGTGAGGTTTGGTTGGTTGGTTGGTTGTCTGCTACAAATAGAATCACGTCACTCCTCTGCTTGAATCCTTCCATTAGGTGAATAAGGAAATGAACAATGAAAAAAGTGAATGAGTGAGTGGGTGAGATTTGGAACATGGAAAGCAGTGACCGCCAGGGGGAGACAAAAGACAAAGAGAGCGAGGCTTGGGGATCAGACCACCCCACCACTCCTCAAACACACACATAGACACACACCCCGTGCTTGAGGGGCAAGCCCCTGGGAGAGCAGTCATCTCCCCTCCCCCCTCCCCCGGGGAATCTGCTACAGCCCCCAAGTTCTCCCAGTTTGGTGCATTTGCCTGTTACTGCAAAGTGCACCTGTCCCGGGGTTCTTGGCTACTGTGCCTCAGATGAAATGGAAGGGAAAGGGCGCCTAGGCTTAGGAGGAAGAGCCATTCATCACTGGAGAAACGGTTCCCTGCAGACCCACGGTATGTTAGACACACTGCAGTGAGCAAGGGCCAGGAGCTTAGTCCAGGAGAGAGACGGGCACCAGCGACCCCCAGCCTGTATAATCGCACCTGGGGTCAGTGTGAGTGTATTGCTGGGCCTACCTGTCCAGAGGAACTGTGCTGAGCTCTGAAAGATGGGAGGGGTTAGCTGGGCTGAGAAGGGGTCAACTCCAGGCAGAGGTAGAGGCTCTGAGCTTAGCTCCTTTGAGGAATAGAAGAAGGCCCGGTGTCTGGAGCAGTGTTACCCAAAGTGTACGCCATGGACCAGCAGTGTCAGCATCAGCATCACCAGGGAGCTCGTCAAAAATGCAGTCTCGGGCCCCACTCCAGACCTGCAGAACCTGAATCTCTGGGGGGGTCCAGGAATGTGTGTTTTAACAAGCCCTCCAGGTGATTTTCAACACCGCGTTGGAGCAGCGCTGGTCTAGAAGTGAGTGAGTAGGGGAGAGTGACACAGGTGGGATTAGGGAGTGGAGGACACAGGGGCACAGTAAGGCCTTTTAGGCCATGTTAAGAACTTTCAATTTACCCAAAAAGCAATGAAGAGACATTTCAGGGCTTCAGCAGTGAAGTGATGTGCCAGATTCCTATTTCAAGATCAGCTGCTGTGTAGAAAATGCACTGGAGAGGGGCAAGAGCGGAAGGATGCTACGGTGGTTCAAGCACAGACACCGGGGCTGGGGCTAGGGTGGAGGCCGTGGAGGTGGAGAGAAGAGAATAGAATGGAAAGCTATTTTGGAGGTAGTGACTAGGTGATCACTCAGCTTTCGGAGGGGGCATGGGAGGAGTCAGGACGACACCCCAGTTCTGGCACGGATGGCTGGGCAGATGGGGGGACATTCACGGAGACAGGAACTATGGAAAAGCTCAGACGGGGGCCATGAGTTCAAATTCGGATGAGCTGAATTTAAGCAAGGATGACTCGTAGACAGGCCTAGCTTCCTCCAAGATCTCAAGGAGAATGAACAACTAACTCTGTGTCTAGGAAGCCGAGTGTGACGACCCCTAACGAAGGCCGGGATGGAGGAGAGATGAGTGAAAACAGGTGCTCACTCAAGCGGTAGAGAGCAGAATCAGGTAGTTTGAAGGGGCCAGGCTGACAGCCTCACAACAGGATGGCTCCTGGGGCAGCTGTGGAAGGTCATCCCCTCCAACCCCCTGCCTCTGCTTCAGGACAGGGCAGTTTCCTCACCTAGGAGAGCCCACCCCATGCAAAGTCTCCCACTCCTAGAACCTTCTGCTTCCCTCTCTCCCAGCCTCGGGAACTGGGGCTGTTCCTCTCCAGAACATATGTGGCATGTCTCAGACTCTGAACCAGGGCCCAGTCTCCGAAGGCCCACTCTGGGCTTCTGAGGTCTGGGCATCACCTCTCCATTCCTGCCCATTCATCTTTTGAGCCATGTTCCTCTCATAAGCTGCCCACCTGGGGCATGCTGGGAAAAGCGACACTTCTGGATCTTGGGAAAGGGCAGGTGGGCAGGGGTTGGGTCAGGGGGCAGCAGGATTGGGCCTCCCCAGAGAGCAGGCGGGCAACCCAAAAGCAGGAACAGAGGCTGCAGACACATGCCTGCCACCGTCCAGGCAGATCAACCTTGGGAGGGGCCCCTCCAAGGTCCAGCCTTCAAGGGCTGGTGGAGACCAGACAGAAGAACCTAGAGCTGACCATTGCCCTGCCTGTTCCAGAGAGCAGCTCCCCTCAAGTGGTACAGGTGCAACCCCTCTTTCTGCCTTTTCCTGCCTCTCCAGGGGACCCGCACGTGGAGCCTCTGGAGACCAAAGATGACTTCTGGGGCCCCATGGGTCCTGTGGCTACCGAGGTGGTTGACAAAGAGAGGAGTCTGTACCGGTGAGTGAGCGGGCTCTGCTAGCCCAGGCTGGCCTCTGCCACCCTACCATCCCCACACTGGGCCCCCACAGACGGTCAGCACCCCACCCACAGTTCATCAGGTCCCCTCCCCTTCCAAGCCAGCAGGCAGGCACAGGGCTGAGATACCAGGTGGGGGCTTTTATTATGGAAAAAGAGGTTTTATTAGGAAAATTTTCAAACATACACAAAAGGAGCCAGGACTCAAAGTCAAATCTGTCTGACGCCAACATCTCAGCTTGTAGCCACTCGGCTAAATCCACAGTGCCCTGCATGGGGTCTGGCATCAAGGATGCGCTCAGTGAGTTTGTGTAGAGTAATTCAGTGTCTACCTCTCCCTGTTTCTCCCAGAGTTCACCTCCCCATGGCTGGCTCCTACCGCTGGCCCAACACAGGTCTCCATTTTGTGGTGAGAGGGCCAGTGACCATCGAGATTGAATTCTGTGCCTGGGGCCAATTCCTGGACAGGACTGTCCCACAGCACAGCTGGATGGTGGTAGGGCCTCTGTTTGACATCAAGGCTGAGCCAGGAGCTGTGGCAGCTGTGTACCTCCCTCACTTTGTGGTCCTCCAAGGTAAGCAAGAGCGAGGGGTGGAGGGAAGTGATGGTGGAGAGAACAGGCCTGAAGGGGGCTTTGGATGGCAACGTGCTGGGGGAGGAGCTCAGGGCTTCCTTAGAGACACTGAGAGGGTTGTAGAGTGGGGACGGCTTTTCCCTCATTCCCCAGTGCTCTGGGCATACCTTTTTTGAAGTATATTTCTCTCCCAGCCTCATAATTATTTTTGCCTGAATTCCTTGCAAGTTTCCCTATATAGAAACTGTTCTCCTCCATAGCAACAAGAACTGGCACTTAGTAAGTGCTCTTCACATAGCTTGTATCACTCACGGTCCCAGCAGGAAACAGATGATATGCTGTTGAGGTTTTTGAAGAGATTTTTCAAAGACAGCACTATTTACAAAGTAAGTCTAAGTGAACTCACAAGAATGTTGGGGTACCTAGGGACTAGTAATGAGAAGAAACCATGTCACCAGATTCCATTTGAGAGCTGCAGCCATGAAAGGGGGGCTTCCCAGTAGGATATGTAGTCATAAAGAGTAATGGACTTATGCCAACCTCGCTCACCTCCAAAGACTTCCCACAGATAAAGTGCCAAGAAATATAAGTTCACGGTCAAAAATCTCAGGAACAGCAAACAAGGTACCATAAGTGAAAATCAATGGAAACTGCAGGTACCAGAATCAGTCCCATAAAGACTCAGACATTGAAATGACCACGAACAGAACACAAAATAAGTACGTTTCATATGCTTAAAGCCATAAGTAGTCTTAAAAATATGAGCAAGAAGCAATAAACCATTAAAAATTATCAACTGAGTTTGGAAACAAACTGAATTTATAGAAAATATAGGGGAAAAAAGATTAAGTGGCAGGGAGGATGGCATGAGGAGGCTTAACATGCATCTAATCAGAATCCAAAGGAATAAGATAGAGAGAATGGAGAAGATGCAGTACTCAAAGAGAGAATTTCTAAGAAATTTCTAGAATTGCTGAAAGTTGTGACTTCTCATAATGAGAAATCTCAAAAATCAAAAAAAAAAGAGAGAAATCAGCACTAGACCCAGTATAATGAAACTACAGAATACCAAAGTCAAAGGGAAGGTCTTGACAGCACCCAGAAAGAAAGATAAATTATCTAGCAAGGTACTGCAATTAGGCAGACAACTGACTTTTGAACAGCAGCAATGGAAGGCAGAAGACGATGCAATGACATCTTCAATCTACTGAGAAAATAGCTGTCAATCAAGAAAATTGTAACCACAGAAAAATTATTTTTTTTAAGAAGAGAATAAAACAGATTTTTTTTTTAAACAAACTAAAACCAAGAGAGCTTTCTACAAGCAAATCCTGACTAAAGGAAATTCTAAAGGATGTACCCCGGCAAAAGGAGAATGATCCCACACGGAAGGTGTGAAGTGCAAGATGGAACGGTCAGCAAAGATTCTGAGATGTGTATGGGTATGTCTAAGAAAACATTAACTGGATAAATCAACAATAATAATGTCTGATGCCAGGGATTTAAAAGAGAGAATGAAAATGCCAACGACAATAGCAAAGAAGAGTGTTAAAGAATTCTAAGGGTTCTTTTTTTTTTGAGATTTTATTTTTCCTTTTTCCTCCCCAAAGCCCCCTGGTGCATAGTTGTATATTTTAGTAGTGGGTCCTTCCAGTTGTGGCATGTGGGACGCCGCCTCAGCATGGCCTGATGAGCGGTGCCATGTCCATGCCCAGGATCCGAGCTGGCAAAACCCTGGGCCACTGAAGTGGAGCGCACAAACACAACCACTCAGCCACAGGGCCGGCCCCAGAATTCTAAGGTCTTTGTGTTGTTCAGAAGGAAGGTAAAGACTGCACCAGTAGTGCTGTCCAGGTTAAAATGCTGAAACACTTCTGAACTGGCTAAGAAAGAAATTCTCCACCTTCTGAGACCACGAATGACCTCACATCATACAGTGCTGGCCACAGAGGTGAGTAACAGGACCTGAGTGTGGTGCAGGCATGAATGGCGTGGCCGAGGCAGTATCAGGCCAGACGCCCAGGGTAGGCAGGAGGGTCTGAGCCTGTTGGGCAGCAGGTGGGGGCATCAGGAGCACTGTTATTGGCAGGGGCTACAGCACAGGCTCTCCATACCAGGCCATGTGGGCACAGCTGGCATCAGGAGCCCACCCAGCCAGTGCTGAGTGCCAGGCACCCAGAGTCTATCAATTTAATGAGAAAGTTAGAAGAGTCTGATGCAGCTCCCTATGTCAGATCATGACTCAAACAGGAGCATCACTTAATTATGATAGAATGATTTAATAAACAATTTGTGTTACAGCTTATATCAGTTATAAGCACTTTTATGATATGTGTGAAATAAAGGGGGATATGTTTTCAATGTTTCATTGGTATATTGATTGATACATTAATTTACAGTGCCAGCCCCATAGTTAAATATATTTGGTAACCTCTAGGTCAAGGGACTGATTTACGTTAGGTTTACATTAAAATATTAGGGTCAAATATATTAGGGTCAAAAATATTATAATCAGGGGCTGGCCCGGTGGCCGAGTGATTAAGTTCGCGCGCTCCGCTGCAGGTGGCCCAGTGTTTCGTTGGTTCGAATCCTGGGCGAGGACATGGCACTGCTCATCAAACCACGCTGAGGCAGCATCCCACATGCCACAACTAGAAGGACCCACAATGAAGAACATACAACTATGTACCAGGGGGCTTTGGGGAGAAAAAGGAAAAAAATAAAAATCTTTAAAAATATATATATATATATATTATAATCAAAGAATATATATGCAAGAAGAATAATTTACAAACTAGTAGAAAGAAAAAGATGGAATGATAAAAATAACAAGCAGGGAACTGCCCAGCACCCAGGACCAGGGAAGGCTCATTTGTTGAGACCACAAGGCTTAGTAAACAATTCGAGCTGCACACCAGGAAGAGAGAGCATGGGGCGGGGAAATGACCAGGACCAAGGGGAAAGACTCAGGGATCCGGAGGCACATGGCTGGAAAGACAGGGTCATTAGGGAAGGTTCCAGAGTAAAGCATGAGGGAGGGAGGAGCAAGATAGCTCCAGGGGCTGTAGAGGCCCACCACATGGGGGAAAGCTGGGGAGCAGGCACTGATGGCTCAGACCACAGCTAGGGCAAGTTATTTCCTCCCACCTGACCATCTGCAGAGTGGTGAATATAGCTGCTACAGCAGCCATCCTGCCCCTCCCACAAAGTGAGACCTTGCCCAGGGGGTCTCTGTCTCTGCCAGGGACAGAGGGGCTTGGCCCATGGAGTCAGTGGGTTCGGCTCTGCCCAGCAATGAGAGCACTTGGTCTGCCCTTGGCCTGCCATGCTCGGGGCTACACTGCCACGCTCCACTCTACGCCAAGACATTCTAGGAAAAACCTGCTGCGTCCAAGGCCTGGAGCCAGAAGGCACCAGCAGTGACTGAGAGGGCAGCGTGACTTTAGCACCTGCTCCCAGGCCCCCTTTCACACCAGCTCTCAGGGGTGGGTGAGCCCGCCACGCCCTGTCAGGAGGACACCCTAACCATGCCTTGGTCAGTCTTGTACATCCTTCTGGTAGGCCTAGGAAATGGGGTTTGCCCAAGGAAGAAGTGGCCCTCCAAGGGCACAGGAATCTAGCCTAAGCCTATAGGCTGAAGGCCAGATGTGGACAGGAGTGAATTCACCAAGTTGGTGGCACTTTCTCTGAGGATTCCTGGGACGTGGCTAATCATAACAAATGAACAATTAACTGAGCATTCTGTGCCTGGTATCACGCAAGGCAGTTCCATATGTATTGGTAGCATCTCAATTTTTGTAACGACCTGGTAAGTTAGGTACTATGATTTTTCCCTTTTGTATCAATGAGGAAATTGAAGCTCAGAGAGGTGAGGATGCTTCCCAGAGCTGGGGTCCTATTAACCCTGCAACGAGAGCTACATCCACACCCACCCCACACCTGCCCAAGCCCATGTGCCATCAGCCTTCCCTAGACCACCTTTGGACCCCACCCTGTGCCCGGACAGCACTTGTTCCCTTTGGATTCCGTACACAGGGCAAGAGGTGAAATGCACAAAGGCTGCTTGTAGCTCACCATGGCCACGCCCAGCCAGGAATCCCAGCCCCTCCAGGAATCCCTGCTGCCTGCCGCCTGGGCTGCAGCTGTCGGTTGTCCTGGAAACAATGACCTCACTGCCTAATGCGATACTAATTTAGGATTTGGGCACTGGCTGCTTCTTCACTGTCATTGGTGAGGTCCTATATCAAGTTATCAACTTTCCACGGTGAGTTTTCTCCCACTATAGAAGGAGCTTAGAGCTTTTAGCATCTCAGCTTCACCCCAGGGCCTCACAGAACTCACCACTCTGGGCAGTCTCATCCTCCTGCAGGACCAGCTCCATCACTTGTGAGGTCCAGAGCAAAATGAAAACAGGGGGCCCTTTGTTAAAAAATTATTGAGTTTCAAGATGGCGACAGTAGAGCATTAAACCAAGCGTGAGGCCCTTATGAGCACAGAGCTCTGTGGGACTGCATAGGCCGCGTGCCCATGAAGCTGACCCTGTCCTTTCAGGTCCTTCACACCCCCACTACCCATCTCCCCCAGCACACACAGACCCCTGCTCTCCACACAGCCCTTCCTCCAGGAAAGTGAGTTCACTCACTTTGGTGTGCTCGCTCCTCTGTGCTGCCCGTGGGGAAGGAGGGTACTCACACAGTCACCTGGGTGGGATCATTCCCTGCTCCTCCATCTCGCCCTCCCTGCCTGCCCCAGGAATGCACCTGCTCTAGATTGCTGGGAACTACCATGATATTTCACGTGCCTCAAGTCTGTTGCTTCTCTGGAACCAACGCCTTCTGAATTGTACAGCAATAAAGTCCAAAAACTACTCAGGTTCAGCAAAATGCATCTTCAAAAGATCAGAGTACCTTTTCCTTCCCAGACCCCAAGGGTTACCAGGAGGAGTGGGCCAAGTCATTTAAGGAAGAAACGGAAAGAACCACAACAGCCAGGTTGTGATGCTCTTGATCAAGCTGCATTTTACCCATAACCATAGCATGTCACCGTTCTATCCAAGTGCTTTGTGGACACAGACTCGTTTAATCTTCAGAGTCACACTAGGAGGTGGACGCTGTTGTTGGCTCCACTTTGCAGGTGATGCAAGGAGTGGTTAAGTAACCTGCTTAGACTCTCAGAGGCAGTAAGTGGTTTTGCTGGGAGTCAAACTCCGGCAGCCCATGTCATTAACCACTTGGCCAGACAGCCCTCTATGCCCCCACCTTTATGTAGTGGGGCTCCCGGTGCCCCTCCTCCAGCAGGAAAGTCACTTTACCCTCAACAGCTCACCTGAGCCTGGAAGGTGCTGAGAACACATCAGCAGGAAGGGTAGGGCAGTGGAATCAGGCCATAAGGCCAAGGGCAGGGTTTAAATGAGACAGAGCCCTCAGACTCCTGGACTGTGGGAGTGGCAGTGGCCCAAGGCTGGGAAGGAGGAGGGACAGCACTTGTGAGCTTTGCTCGTTGTTCTATTTGCTGTCTGTCTTCCCTGTTGGGCCATGAGCTCCAGGATTGCAGAGCCCGTGCTGTCCCTCTTCACAGCCATAACCACGGGACCTGGATTGAGGAGCACAAGTAAACAGAAGTTTATTGTGTACTTTTGTTTAATAAAGGGATGTGAGTCCCTGGGCCCCAGATCCTGCCACAGAAACCCTCCTAGCCTGTGATGGCTGGTTCTGAATATTTCTAATGAGACCAGTCAAAGGCAGCTCCAGAGAGAAAGTCTTTATGCCAGTGATACCTGTCCCAGTCACCACTCACCCTTCTTCCCCTTCAGACCAGGATCTTCTCTGTTGCTTCCTTTCTCCCTCCAATCGATTAGCACAAATATACTCAGTCAGCAAGTTTGGATAAAGGGATTCTGTTACAGTCTATGGAAAGGGCAATATGCACACATAGTAGGATGTCCAGCTCATCTTGGTTTGCCTGGGGTCATCTGATTTTAGCACTGAAAGTCCTGCATCTCTGGAACCCTTTCAGTTCTGGGCAAGCCAGGACAGTTGGTCACCCTAACAAGAAGGTGAGCTGGAGACACACAGCACCTTCCAGAATTCAGCCAAAATTAGCGTGGCACAGAGCAGTCTGAAAGTGCCACCACTGTAGTCAGAGGGCAGGGTTCTTGTCATAGGGCTCTGGCAGGCTTGTGACCTCGGGAAAAGCCCTTCCCTCCCAGGGTTTCAGTTCCCCCCATCTGACATGTGAGGACATTCCAGTGCTGTGAAGGGCAAGGTGAGACCATCCACTTAGTGACACCAGTGGCAGTGCAAAGTGGCACCTGCTCTTGGAGAAGAAATTTGGCTAAAGCGGACAAGTCATAAAAATGTTCCAGGGGGCTGGCCTCACGGTCGAGTGGTTAAGTTCACCCGCTCTGCTTTGGCAGCCGGGGTTTCACCAGTTCGGATCCTGGGCACGGACACGGCACCGCTCATCAAGCCATGCTGAGGCAGCGTCCCACATGCCACAACTAGAAGGACCTACAACTAGAATATACAACTATGTACTGGAGGGCTTTGGGGAGAAAAGAAGAAGAAGAAAAAGATGAAGATGGGCAACAGGTATTAGCTCAGATGCCAATCTTTTAAAAGAAAAAAAATGTTCTCATCGTTTCACACACTTTTCTCATCCCCTGGGACTTATTGATTCCAAGGCAATAACCCAAGGGAAATCGAAAAGCTCTCTGCAGAAATATGTGCATATGGCAGCACTATTTATGATGGAGATAAGCTGGAAGCAACCTCAACACTGAAACAAGAGGTGAGTGGTGAATTCCAGGATGATGCATTCACTAGCAGGGAGTGTATGCTGCAGTCATTAGAAAGGTCTGACAGGGCCCTGCCCAGTGGCGCAGCAGTTGAGTTCACACATTCCACTTTGGTGGCCCGGGGTTCACAAGTTCAGATCCTGGGTGCAGACCTACGCACCACTTATCAACTCATGCTGTGGCAGGCGTCCCACGTATAAAGTAGAGGAAGATGAGCACAGATGTTATCCCAGGGACAATCTTCCTCAGCAAAAAGAGAAGGATTGGCAGCAAATGCTAGCTTAGGGCAAATCTTCCTCACAAAAAAAAAAGGTCTGACAGATGCTTGCCACAATTTAACCTGACCTGGGAAAGGCAGGAGACAAAGCTACGTGGACTACAATGGAAACGTGGAAAGATGTTGCTGCAGAGAAAGACTAATGGAAAAGGGAAAGATGGTAATAGTTGTATTGTTTGATGAGATCACAGGTGAATTCTTCCACACTTTTTCAGATTGTGTACACCACTGTGGTGTTATTTTTCACCCCAAAAAAGCCATTAATAAATGAGAAAACTTAAGTAATGGTCTCCATGGCCCCTTCTGGCATTAACATCACTCAGCAGTGTTCTGATTGGAGCCCATGCAGCCTAAGAGCCTTGTCTGGCTTGCCGGATGCCCCTCTGTTGCCAGAAACCACCTGCATTGCGGCAGTTGCCAGGCAACACAGGGATGGAGCCAGGACTCCTGACCTCTAGGCCGGGGTTGCTCCCACTGCCAGCCTTCATCCCTCACGCTCTTTCTTGTGGTGTTAACATCCTCGCCTGGTGCACAGATCTGCGTTCTTGGCTGCAATCAAAGAAACCAATTCTGTCTGATTTAGGCAGAAAAGGAATGTATAGGATGATTCTTGAGTAGCTTATAGACTTAACAAAAGATTAGGCAAGCCTTTAAAAAAAGATGCAGCACCAAAAGGTGCTGAGAAACCAAGAACATAGCCAAGGTCACACAAAGAAAAATATGGGGAGACCTCTGTTGCAGACACAGCCCCAGCAGGACCCTCCTGCCATGGTGGCCACTGGACTCTTGACTCTACTGCTGCTGCCAAGAGAATCTCTGTCTTTTCATCTTTGCTTCACCCCCTCAAGATCAAGGGCCTGGTTAGGAGCATCCACTTAGTCAAGTCTTGGTTGCACACCTGTGTCATAGCCACCAGGAAGTAGAGACTTCCTGAGTGGGAGGACCAGCTTGTCTCCTGCCAAGATCCACACATGGTGGAGAAGGAGGTTCTTCCTGACAGGAAGAGTCTGAACGGTGGGTGGCCAAATACTTGACAAATGTACACTACGCTTGGTCACTCCATTTCCACTATCCTTCCCTCCTCCTTGTTCTCCAGCTGCCTGGAGACAAACCTGCCAGCATCACTGACGGCCCTCACAGTTACAGACTTCACACCAGCACAGGTTATCATGGGGTCAGTGTCTGTCCCAGCTCCAGGGCCAGGGACTGGGCCTGTGTATGGATTTGGCTCAAGGGAGTTCCTACAGTGCTCCCACCCTGGAGACAGTATTGCCGACAGCCCCCAAAGGCCCCAGACCCAGCTATGCCCCCTTCCCTGGCTGAGTGCCCCATGAAGGCCACTGAGCCTACACCCTGCGACCCCACTGCTCCAGCCAAGCCTGACTCAGTCAGGGTACTAAATCCTCGCCTCTTGAATCCATTCTTTGACAGGGGCCCATGTGGACATCTCCCTGTTCCAAGTGGCCCACTTTAAAGAGGAGGGGATGCTCCTGGAGAAGCCGGCCAGGGTGGAGCCATGTTACGCAGTCCTGGAAAACCCCAGCTTCTCCCCGGTGGGAGTTCTACTGAGAATGATCCATGCTGCCCTGCCCTTCATTCCCGTCACCTCCACCGTGTTGCTGTACTATCACTTTCAACCTGAGGAAGTCACCTTCCACCTCTACCTGATCCCCAACGACTGCACCATTCGGAAGGTGGACTAAGAGCCAGAAAGGGCGGGCCAGGGTGGGCTGTGAGCAATCATGAAATGCAGCCAGAGAGCCCCCCAGATGGGTCAACTGGGAATAAGGATAGGCCTCTTTATAAAAGGGTACCTTGAAGTGGGTGAATAATCCTGCCCCCTGCTCAGCCATGGACTGGTCTCCTGGCTCCCTAAGGTCTCCCCCAGTGGGGTTTGCTGCTCCCTCACTCATCTCTGGGCAACCTTTTGCAGACTCTTTCCAGGCGTCAAAAGGATGGGAAGGCCCCATGCCCAGAACTCTCTCCTTTCCCCAGTTCTCACTTCTTCTCTAGCAATGCCCCGAGACCCACCCTGAACTTAGCCAAGGCCAAGGGTGGGCTTTCTGTGTAGCAGTGCATGGGGGGAGAGGGGTGCAGGGGTGGTACAGCCCCCCCTTCCCACACAAACACAGAGAAGCACCACGTTACTTTATTCAGACCAGACTCCATAGGACGGAATCTCTGAGCCAGACACCAGACACAGCCACATCTCCCTTGATCGTTGTTCTGTATGCTCCTTAGGCCATAGACGATGAAGAAAAGAAGTTCCAGTTTGTGCGAATACACAAGCCACCCCCGCTGACCCCACTCTACGTGGGCTCCCGCTACACTGTGTCCGGTTCAAAGAAGCTAGAAATAATCCCCAAGGTGAGCAGCCCAGATGTTCGCCCCTCACTGGGATCAGAGGTCACGCTTGGGAATACCTGTGGGGCAGGTCTCATAGCATTCCCAGGGACAAGGCAAAATGGAGTTGGGCAGACAGCAAGAGGGACTTAGGGTGAGCAGGAATGCTTCAAAGATTGGGAGAAAGGAAGCTAGTGAGAAGGAGGGTCCCATTCAGGATGGGGACGACAATGGGGTTTGACTTAGGGGTACTGAGAAGTGTTGGGCTATAGGATGTCAATGTCCTCCAGGCGAAAGCACCAGGTACACATCTGGAGCTGAACACTCTGGGTTTATTACTCACTGCAGTAAGAGAATATGAGCCATGGGGAACGGCGTGGCCTCTCAGTACAAGAGCATTGGAAAGAACTCAGTATAGGATTTGGGCCTTGGTTGGGTAATTTGGGGAAAAGCCTAAGGAAATGGAGATTTTCTCTAGATTGGGTGTTGTCAGAAGGCAGGAGCAGTTCTATGATTGGGAACCTCAACAAATCTTATCTCTAGGGAGGGCAGATATAGCAAGGACAAAGCTATAATTGCTTACACAGCAGTCACTCATTTAGTGGGAAGAAGGGATGTTTGGCATTTTGTGGGTTGCAAAGTGACCTGTCTGAAGGGGACATTCTGTGAAATTGCGTGTGTCCTACAAGGACAAAATGGCTGGGATGGCAGCCTCAGGTGAGACTGTAATAACACTGAGCTTTGGCTGTGAGCATCAGATCAGTCCCTGGATGTCACGGGCAGGCTTTTGTTCTTTCTCAGTCTCCCCTTTCAGCCACTGGGGCATGACATCAGGCCACTGGACATTCGTCCATGACATTCAATCTTCACCCTGCCCAGATTTTGCTGCTTAGGATCAGAGGGTCCACTGAATGGTAGTCTGTGGTTGACTTCTTTTCTCCTTCTGTTGTGAGATGAATCGTTGAGCCATCTCATGTGACAATGACAAATGGAATAGATGTCCAGTAGTTAGGAGGAAGTGATATATCTTTTGAGTTGGGAAACATGAATCCAAGGATAAATACCTTGGATTTTCCTGCTATATCAGTTGTAAACAAGGGAAGAGAGACATGATTCAGTCATTCAACAAACATTCACCCAGTGCCAACTATGCACCGTCTTCAGTGGGGATAATTCAGTGAAAAAGACAAAGCCTTGTACTTGGGAAGATGACATCCTGGTGGGGTGAGACCTATATAAATAATTAAAGAAATAATGACCACGAACCATGAAATTCTGTAAAGAAAACACAACCAAGCCATGTAAGAGAGTGACTTGGGCAACTTTATACTGGGTGGTCAGGGGAAGTGTCTCTGAGGAGATGACATTTGAACTGAGACTTGAGTGACAAGAAGGGCTCAGGTACATGGAGATTTGTGGCAGAGCACTTCAGGAGCAGAGGCATAGAGGCAGGAGGGAGCTTGATACCTCCAGGTGACAAAGTGGAGGCCAGTGTGGCAGAGCTTAATGAGTGCAGCAAAAGACAGGAGGAAGATGGGGCCAGACAAGAGGCAGAGGTTTTGCAGGGTCCATTGGCCCCATTAGCCCTGACCTGGAGTTTGGATTTTGTTCTAAGTGCAATGACAGGCTTTTAGAGGGTCTTAAACTTGGTAATACAAGACCTGATTTACTTTCATATAGATGCCTCTGGCTGCTGGGTAAGAATGGAAACACGGACAAGTGGAAAGGCTATTGCAATACTGCAGGCAGCAGTTGATGGTGGCCTGACTGGGAAGGTCGCAGTGGAGACGGAGAAAGGTTGATAGATTCACAGCATATCTTGAAGGTAGAGCCAATAGGACTTGGCCTGTGGGGAGGGAAAGGAAGGAGTTAAGGATGATGCCTAAATCTGGAAACTGAGTGCTGAGTGGGCAGTGGTGCCATTTACTGAGTTTGGGGAAAGTGGGGAGAGAGAATGTTTGGAAGACAGTTGGGAATCAAGAGTTCTGTATTGGATGTGATTTAGGAAAGGAGATGAATATAAATTTTCTGTTGATTGAAAGTGGGTCAAGTTTAGGATCCAATGAGAAGAGAGGATTTGGGCTGGAGAAATGAGGGTTTGGGGTCAAGATAGGGGAGACAGAGGAAGGAGGATCTGGTTCAAGGTGGAGGGAGAAGGATCCGGTTTAGGATGTGCGAGCACTACATTTAAGGATGAGTCCTGACTCATCCATGGGGTCCCAGCTGTGTCCTCATCCTTCCGAGTCACGATTTGTGGGAAATTAGGAAAAGAGCAGTGTCTGAAGGTAATGATTAATTTCAGTACTGATCATCCTAGTGTCCCGGTGGGGTTGAGCAGGGCCAAGCGGATGTCAGATGGAGAAAGATCTCACTTACAGGATGATCGGTGGCTTCTCACATGACGACTCTTTCTCTCTGCAGGAATTGGAACTCTGTTATCGGAGCCCTGGGGAATCCCAGCTCTTCTCTGAGTTCTACATTGACCATTTCGGGACAGGGATCAAGCTGAAAATGAGAGACAAGAAAGATGGGACTGTGGTATGGGAGGCCTTGGTGAAACGAGGTAAAGTTGAGACAAGTCCAGGGAGCTTAGAGGTGGGAGAGAGAAAGTCAATTAAAGTGTGCATGTGTGTGTGAGTTTGTATAATCACAATTTGCTGATGGGAAAAAAAATAGCTCAAAGAAATAACGTGGCTTTTTCTAGTTGCATGACAGCTGATATGATAATAATTTGAACTCAAGTTAATCTGACTCTAAGCTCCATGCTCTCTCCCAAGAACCATGGGAGAGAACCATGGTGTCTCCACACTGCCCTTTAATTAACAGATTTCAACATGCACAAGGCCTTTGGCAAAGTTTCTCACAATAGCTTGGATGTGAGATGAAAGAATAAGAAGTAGGTGGTTATAGGGTTGTACGGATTGAGCCAATTTTGGCAATATCAGATACTCTAACCTGGATCATTCAGTTATTTTCAAGGTAGGCAAGAGGGAATCAAATAATGAATTTTCAGGGGTGGATGAAACTTTACAGTCTCTTAGTCCAGCACCAACACCCCCAAGAACCAAAATACCCTAAACAGTTTTAGGAACAACCAGCCATTGTCAGCTATTGAAATATGGTGAATCTGCCTTTCGAGCTGCGACAAACAGGCTTCACAGTGTGGTGGGAAAGAGTGGGCTTCACTCAGTCTTGGCTTGGGTGCCATCACAGGTGGAGAACTAACCAGCCCCAGCATCGCCCCTGGGTTTGAAACCCGCTCTGGCACTTACTTGCTGCGTGATCTTGGGAAAATCAAATAACTCATTTGAGTCTCGGGTTCCTCAGCTGTAAAATGAGGATCATAATGCCTAACTTGTAGGATTAAATAAAATGATGTAGGAACATGTTTCATGCGGTGGCCCTTAGTAAACAGTAGTAAAATTATTCTTTTTCCTCATATTAAGCCAATCTCTTCCTCCTCTTAGTCTCAACTCTGTCCCTTGGAGCTGACAGAAGTCTATTTCCTTCCTGATGGGAAAACCCTTCATATACTTGAAGACTGTGATCATGGCCTCCTCTAAGCCTCCTCTTATGCCAGTTAAACATTTCCAGTTCCTGCCATCACTGCTCTTCTATTTCGAATAACTGGGATTCTTTGCAACCCAGTCACTTTCCTCAGTATATGCTCCAGTTTGCAGATGAGTCAGGATGGACTCCATGCTGTCCAGTCAGCAGGAAGGATGTGGAACACCATCCTCCCTCCATATGAATGAAACCGGTGCTCCCAGTCCCGCAACCGGAGCTGCCCTCTCCTGGTGTCCACCTCCCCACACTGTCAGGTCACACTGAACTGGGGCTCTGCTCAGAATCTCAGGTCTTGTCCACATGAGCTGCTGTGGACTCCCCCTTCCTCTCCTTATGAAAGTAATTGTTTAAGCCTCTTCATTGGTTGTTGTTGCCGTAGTTTTTCCTATTGAAATTCACCCTTTCCTCCCAAGGGCTAAGATTTTCTTGATCTTGATTCTTAATTCTGACATCAAAATCCAGAACGGTGTGAGTCTAGAAGGCCAAACAAAGACAAGGAGGTACATTTCTGCTCAGGATAAGGAGATCTCAGATAGTTTAAGCTACCTAGCAAGGGACTTAGTTATTTTTCCACCAGGATTCCATTCAGGCCAAGACTGGATTAAACCATGTCTAGAGTGTGGAGGAATAAACTGCTGTTGCTCATTTACTTGCCTTCTCTCTCTCTCTCCCTCTCTCCCACTCTCTCTCTCTCTCTTTCCCTGTCTGTGGTCATGGCCTGTGGGCCTCAATTTCTCCGTGGTCATGAGGAAGGGATTCACCCACACAATCTCGAAGGAGCTTTCCAGCCCTCACTCTAGATTCTATCAGAATTTGTCTGTAGCTAGTTCTCAGAATCAAAGAATCTCAGAAGTGGGTAAGAGTTTTGAGGATTATCACTTGTGTCAATAACTAGCACTGTTACAGATGCTTCTTCATATCTGTTTTCCTCCAGGAGATCTCAGACTTACTGCGACTCCGGTCCCTCCAGCCCTGAAAGGTCAGTAACAGCTGTTAGAGATCGCAGGAGCCATGGCAGTTCTGGAGTGTACTATCTGGTCCTGGAAGGGAGGGAAGAGAGAAAGAAAGGGATTCCATCATTGCAAACCTCACAAGGGATCAAGCCTTGGACAGTGGTGTGTGCCCTGGGGCAGAGTCCCTCCCCATCCCCCTTACTCCTGCCCGTGGAGGCCCTGGCACCTCCCACTGGACAGCCTCAAACGCCTCCATCATGAACCCCCCCCACTAACCCCCCCAACCCCAGCTCAAGCAGAGTGCTAGGCTAGATGCTGACATGACAGAGGGCAGAGGTGCCTTTCTGGTGGTTACAGGGGGAGAAGGAGCCAGGGATGCAGCTGAGGTGAGTGCAGAGAGCTGGGGGCGGGGGGCGTGGCATGGGAGGTAGAAGCCGTGGTGAAGCCCTTCTTTGTTTGTTGGCAGTCTCACCTTCACACGGACTTGCACCAGCCTCGCTGCACTTCGTGGACCGGTACCGGGAGCAGCTGGTGGCTCGAGTGACATCGGTGGACCCTGTCCTGGACAAGCTGCATGGACTGGTGCTGAGCGAAGAGCAGTATGAGAAAGTGCGGGCTGAGGCCACCACGCCGAGCCAGATGCGCAAGCTGTTTAGCTTCAGCAAGTCCTGGGACTGGGCCTGCAAAGACAAATTCTACCAAGCCCTGAAGGAGACCCATCCTCACCTAATTGTGGAACTCTGGGAGAAGTGGGGCCATGGAGGAGAGCTGGGGACTGCCAGCAAGCTCGGCAGCTGAAGTCTCAACACCACTGTGAGTCCTGGCTCGGCCTCACCACTCTTCAGGTCTCCATTTCTTCATCTTGAAACAAGGTGTCATACGAGTTGCCTTCCAACCTTAAAGTTATGGAGCTTTGATGACATCTTTGCTGGGTACCCACCCTGCCTCCCTTGGCTTTCACCTGCCGGCTGTCCAGGTGGGATGGCAGCATCTCAGGGAATGTCCATCTGGAGCTGGCAGGACTTCTGCAGACCTTGTAGAAGCCTAACCCAAGAGCCTGGTCTGGTGGCCACAGCAGCCAAGCCCAGAGCCCTCCCTGTGCCATCCAGATGCCAGGAGGAGCACGGGGGACATGGGACTAGCCACTTCTGGCTGGAGACAGACAATGAAAATGGACACCTTGGGGGTTTTGAATGGCTTGTGAACAGGGGCAAAAGCAGATTTATTTTTCATTTGTCTGTGTTGAGCTTGGTTTTCCTATTAGTCCAAATTGTGCTTTGTTGTTTCTGAAGTCTAGATGGATTCCTAGAGAGGAGCGGGGTGAAGAAGGAGACCAAAGGGGAACGGAGTCTAGGTCTTAGCTTAGATGTCTTCTCCTGTAGAAAGTGATTCCATGCCCTTAGACCTGGCTTTGGTGCCACGGCCCTGTGGCCCTACAACACCTTGTGTCCCTCACCCCATCAGAGTGCTCAGCACCTGGCATTGTCCCTCCTGCTTCATTGCTGGTCTCCCTTACTAGATAGTAAGCTCCCTGAGGACAAGAACTGTGTCTAATCTGCTCATCAGTTTATTCCCTGGCACATGGTGGGTATCAAGTGAGGATTTATGAATAGGTAAGTGATAAAGGAACTCTCCCTAGATACATCCTTTAATTCCCTTCCTGGCCACCATACCATCCATGAGATTCGGGGCCCACCCTAGTAACAATCCCCAAGTTAGTAGGCCACCCCCAGGGCCCCAGTGATTCAGTAATCTCAGAATTGAATCCATTGATGTTGAAACATTTATACCAATGTTGTTCTCAACTCACGAGAGCAAAGCTTCACTCATGCTACCCATGCCCAACACACAGCAGCACACGTTGATGGCATCTCCCTCCCCACTCAGTCACCTTCCTCCCTCAGCCACTCCTTCCTGCTGTCCACTTGGGCCTCACCCCCTGCTCTTACCCTCTACTGCACAGCCTGGGGTTGGGGGGTCTCTCTTCTCTGGCTTCCCTGACTCTGAGGACTGTTCCAAAGGTTAAATGAGACAATACATGGATATGCCCAGATCAGCCTTTAGCACATAGTAAGTACACAATAAGCGGTAGATATAATCTCTTGGTTTCACTCTTCACTGGGTGAGTGAGAGAGGTCAGCATATCTGTACTTCCCACAACCACCCCAAAAGAGAATTCAACAGAGTTAGTGCATGAACATTGAAAAAATTGAGAAGGGAAGGGTCCACACCTGTGGCATCAGTCCCAGTTGCTTTGTAAGCGTGTGCCAGAGGTGTCACCTTCTGGACTCATTGACTTTTTTGCTCAGGCCACATTGCTAACAGGTTCGATAAATTTGGCTGACTCTGTTAGGACCTTCCTCTGGACGAGGGTGTTCCTGAACTTTTGGATCCCAGCTCTTGGAGCTCTCTTGTGATGGAAGTGGAGTCTAGCAGGACACTCATATTTGAGAAGGATGTTCTTTTTCTAAGATCCAGGTAACTATGACTGCTTTCTGGTCCCAGGTAGGATAAGCCTATGCAGAAGGCATGATATTGTCAGGATTCTGCACCCAAGACTCCGGCTCTCTGCTTCCAAGGACAAGAGATCTTGCTGATTTGAATGGATTCCAGATCAGCTCCCTGTGTCAGCAGTTTTCTGGTGAATTCAGCAGGTATACGACTTGACTCTGAATTTGATATCCTCGGTTATCTTAAGGAAAAAAGGTATGCCATGTTTGTCTTAGAGCTTGCTTCTTCTCCAAATGTGGCTAACACCCTCGTGTAGATCTCCCAGAAGCAGGGAAGAATACTCTCAGGACAAAACTCTTTGCTTCCATTGCCTTGCACTGGGCACCACATTACCTATAGACACTGCCCATTAACTGGTTCTAATTTACCGATTCTCAAGGTAAAACCCAGATCCCCCTGGAGGAAGCTCTGATCCTGTTCACCAGGAAGCCACAGGTGGAGCCTGGTAGTTCAGGGCCTGCCACTGACACTGTCCTCCAGTGTTAGCTCCCAGCTGGGGCTGTGACGATGGTTGGGGCGGGCGACACAGTAGAGAATCGTTGCAGGCCGGGTGTCTGGGGGCAGCCTTTAACTTCCTGCCATGTCATCTCTAAGGAGTACCCGACCTTGGGGAGACCCAAACAGCCCTCACTCCCTTGCTATTTTCAATAGCCCAGGGATATGTTCAACTAGCAAGAGGGCACAGACATCCTTGAAGCTGAACCCAGACCTGTGTGAACGCTGAAGTCAGAGTCTGCCAGTGCGGCCACCCATCCTTGCCCTGTTCTAAAAGTGTTCTATGTATAAACCATGGAACCCTAATGGCTACTCCAGAGAAACAGAACCCATAGGATGTGTGTACATATACACATATATATAGTGAGAGAGATTTATTTGAAGGAAGTGGCTTGCACAATCATGGAGGCTGGCAAGTCCAAAATCTGCAAGGTGGACCAGCAGGCTGGAGACCCAGGATGAGCTGATGTTGCAGCCGCCTGCTGGCGGAATTCCCTCTTGCTCAGCGGAGGTCAGTCTCTTGTTCTCTTCAGACCTTCAGCTGAGTGGATGAGGCTGACCCACATTCTGCAGGGCAAGCTGCTTTACTCAAAGTCCACTCATTTAAATGTTAATCCCATCCAACTACACCCTCAAAGAAACCTTCAGAATAATGTTTGACCAAATATCTGGGCACAGTGGCCCAGTCAAGTTGACACATAAAATCAACCATCACAAACCCAATGATGACAGGCACTACTGACATCTTCATTTCACGAGGACACTGAGGCGGAGAGATGTTAAGTAACGTCCCCAAAGTGTCAGAGAAAGTAGGTGGTGGAGTTGGGATTCAACACATGGTAGGCTGGCTGCACAGTCCGCCCTCCTAACCACCACGCAAGCCTCTGTCAGATGAACCGCTCACCATCTTCTAGACATGGAAATGCAGGGAAACTAGAGATTCCAGGGACTCGTTTACGATTGCCCACTATGGGGCTGAGAACATAAATTTGGGACTAGGTCATTCTTTCTTACTATCGGACAGACTTCAGCTGCCCAAAACTTTAGGCTTCTATGCCGCTTCATAGGCCTCCTGAAATCTCTTTTTTTTTTTTTTAATTTCTTGTGGCATCTACTGAGTTTCAAGAAACTATTTTCTTTAACCAGTGGGATGCAGCCTGTTGGTAAAAGCAGAGGTATTTTCAGGGTCTGCATTCTGCCTTACTTGTGATCATCCGTGCCAAGGTATTGTACCAAAGTCTGACCAAAATGACTTTGGTGTGGGGACCAGACCCATGTCTCCCACAGGGGTGAGATCCACCTCCTCCTGCCCCCAGATTAGCCCGTTCCCAGGATAGCTGACAGCGGGACTATCCACTTCCTTCAGAGGAGGCCCTCCTTCACCTCTGCTTGCAGGAGCAGGCACGTCTGGGGACTGGGTCCCTTCAGCACCGGCAGTAACTGCTGTTTTGCATAACAAAGGTAGATTGTGTTGGCCCAGACATCTTTGAAATACTATGGATGAAGGAAAGCTGAGCTGTGGGGGTGGTGTGTGTAACGTTTGTGTGTTGTGAGGGGGTGTGTGTGTGTGTCCTCCTGTGATGGGCAGTCAGGAGTGGAGTGTAATGGACTCAGCTGCCTGCCCGGCCCTCCCTTCTTTTTCAGAACTGCCCCCTCACCCCCCTACAGGCTCAATTGCTGCAGGAATAGCCATGTGCGTCCAACTGGCTCTTTTTCCCTAGCCCCAGCAGCCAGGCCACAGAGGAGATGTTAGCAGGGGGCAGCTTCTGGGACTAATGGAGGAAGCCAGGGTGCAGTAGGAAGGAAAATGAAGCAGGTGGGCAGAGAGAAGCAGGGGTGAGGGATGGAGACCATGTGCGCCCTGGAATGCCCCGTCTTCTGTCGCCGCTTCCACTGTGTTGCTAAAGCCACAATACGTCTGTGCTCTTGAGTTTCGTAAGACATACTGCTTCTTTATAATTTCCCCTCTTTTGCTTAAGCTAGTTCCAACGACTTTTCTGTTATTTGCAACCAAGAATCCTAAAAAAAAGCACACTGCCTTTGATCCCTTTTGGAATAAGGCAGGAACTTAATGCCTTCCCAGGGCCCCTTAAATCTCTACGCCCCTCCCACTAATGGACTATAGCCAGCTCCTCATTATAACAACATTTGGTTCTAGCGACCCTTGGTCATCTGGGGCCCAAATCGGTCCCAATCAGGCACTGCCACAGCATGACCTCCCCCCTACCCTATTATTAGGGGCCAGTGGGCATTTGTATATCATGAAACTGCATTCTCCAAATTGGGGAACAGCAGGGCAGAATGCTAGGTGGACAGGGGGCCTAAGATTGAGGAATATGTGGGAGACAGAATTTAGACTGTATATCGAGTTGTGGGACAATAGGGAGGGGCAGCACAGGGAGCCACCGAGGCGTAATGGGAAGACAAGGACAGACTACAGGGAAGGCAGGAGAAGTCCTGCTATTAGGAGGAATGAGGGGGAAAGGAGCACCGAAGGATGAGCTCAGATATTGACAGGTCAGTAAAAGGCCAGAGAAGGGCCAGCTGCAAGGATTCAGTTCTGCAGGGCCAGGCCCTACTGATTAGAGCCTCAGTGTGAGCGGCAATACCCTCCGTGACCCTAGAATTTCCCCAGAGCCTTTGTTCCCCTTGGCACCTTGCCCCCATCAGAACAGGCCAGCCCAGTCCTTGGAAGGCGTTGTCCGAGCAGGACAGGGATCTCTCTCTTTGCTCAAGGGCCAAAGGTCTTCAGTGCTCGCTAGTGAGCAGCTTCAGCCCTTGGGAGTGCAAAAAGACCTCAGGCTGGTCCATGTGCAGAGAAAAGAGCTTTATTGCTCCGGCTCCCAAGCGACAATTTCCAAACTATACAACGCCATTTGGATACAAACCTGGCAACACCCACAAAGCCTCTAGCCTGGGACTGGGCAGCAGCACAGGCACCCACCAACAAGGCCCCCAGCACAATTAGCTCATAAAGCGACCCAAATAGTATCCCCGCCCCCACCCCCCCCCCCACCCCACCCCACCCCCCATAGACAGAACCAACGCCCACAGTCCCACTACTTCCGCCGGCACATGCACGCGTGAACCCAGCACCCTCGGGGCCTACGACAGCGCAGGCGCAGGGCGGACATTCAACCAACGTTTGCCCAAGTTCAGCAATGAATGAATTCTCAAGTGACGATACTCTTTAAAAAGTTAAATAAATTGTCCTCCACTCCCACCCTCCCCACCCTCCCCCGCATTTTTCCCATAAGGGCCGGTCTTGCCCGCCCCGTGCATTGTTGATCCTTTTTCCCTTCCCACGGTCTTCTCCAACAAAACACCACCCTTCACCTAAGGTATTGTAGCGCCGAACAGATCTCTCGGATTTCAGCGTCCAGGCATCTCTTCACACTGGCATAAGCTTGCCGCCACAGTCTTCGAGGACAGCCCTCCCGCAGACCCCGGCCAGGACCCCCCAGTTCTGCGCCGGGCGCGAGCTATAGGTCTCCATCCAGGGAGGTGTGCAGCCAGGGGTCCCACGCCGTGCACAACACGTCCCGAGCGTGCTTCCCATCAGGACAGCTCCTCTGGCAATGAGGCTCGGCTCGGCTTGGCAGCAGCAGGAATGCCTAAGCAGGGAAAAGGCACAGTCCGGGTCAGCCTGAACCCCTGGGGGCGCAGCGCGCTACCCAGACAAACGCCACTTACCGCGTCTTGCGCTCCGGCGGCGTCCGTTGCGCACTCAGGTCGGTCAGTTCCCGCGCTCCGAGCTCTGTCTGCGCCAGCTCGGGGGCACAGCTGGCTCCTCCTGGGGCGATGCAGCATCACAGGGCTCCGGCCCAGCCCGGGCCTGGCGCCGACCCTGCCCGCGGGGCCTTCTTTGGAAGGCTGCAGGCTCGGGTCTGGCTCATCCCTGGGAGAACTCGAGCCCACCCACAGACTTGCAGACAGGGCAAGAACGGAAAGGGGCGCAGAGACTCCTCCGGCCGAGAGGGAGCGGCCAAAGGGGCCTCTACTTTCCAGGCTCCCCAAACCCACTACCCTAGGGCCACCCATCAAAAGGACCACGAGGGGTGAGGTTACCCCCAGAGCTCCGAAAGAACTTGTCCCGACAGGAGAGCGGCTGGTGGGCTGCGGCCCCATCCCCCGATATCCTGTTCTACAGGGACCGAAAAACAAGTAGGGTATTCAGGACGTCTTCCCAAATCACAAAACATGTGAGTGCACAAAGTATGATTAAGCAACAACCCCAAAACAAAGTTAGGAAAAATGTCCCAGTGCAAACTGCACCTTAGCCTGCTGATGGCAGCTGCCAGTCATCGATTCTTCTTTTCTCCTGGGAGAACAGACAACACAGGACAGATAGGTACAGAGACGGATATCTAGACATGGAATAGAGACTGTTCCCCCAAATCACGAGGTGACGAAGTAGTGAGTACCCCCAAACACAAGCCGCGGAAGCCAAGCCGAGTGCCTCGCCTATTTTCATTCCCACTCCCCCCGCCTCCGGGCCGTCTGGTCCTTCCTCTCCCGACCTGCGCGGAGGCCTCGGCGAGCTGAAGATGTGACTCCCACAGCGCATCAAAGGGAAGCGGAGAGCGCAGCCTGGGACACAGTGGCGCCCGCGTCCCGGGAGACGCCCAGGCCCCCGCGCCCTCCCGCGACCTCTCAGAGCAGCCCCGGCCGCGTCCTCCTACGGGAGGCCTCCCAGGAGCGCGCGTCCAGCCGAGCTTTCTCGCGGGCGACGCGCGAGGCCTGCTCCGGTCCTCTGCGGACTAAGCTCGGGCGGACCCCGCGCAGCCGCGCTTCATCCATGAGCACAGGGGCCGGGCGCGCGGGACGCTCGGGGGCGCGCGGAAAGGAAGAGGGGCCGTGATGGGGCGCGCGAGGAGGGGCTCAGAGACAGTGCGTCGGCCCCTGCCCGGATCTCCCCCACCATCACTCCCCTCCCCGCCAGCCTGTCGCAGCCGGAAGCTCTGGAAATGTATTGGCAAATCGGGAGCCGTTCCCGTGGCAGCCAGCGGATAAGTGGGGCAGGTCTTGGAGACCCTAAGACCCTAAGAAAGGCTAGAAAAAAACAAGGGGAACAGTTGCACGTCTGCAATAGCGACAGTTGAAATTCTGAGGAAAAGGCAGTGAGCTGGGACACGAATCCTGGCTCTGTTACCCACTAGATACGTGATCTTGGAAAAGTCTAAACTTAACTTCTCTGAACTTCGGTTTTCAGATTGCTAAGACGGGTATACTAGCACAAACAAAGGGTTGTTTGAGGATGACATGGGCCAATGTGTATGAAGTTTTTGGTGTAGGGCTGGTACACAGCTACTCATTCAGTGAGCAACCGTTAGACAGTCAGTCAACAAACCTTATTTTCATTGTGCCTGAGGCTGTCCTAGGTGCTGGTGGTACCAGAAGCTACAGTGTCTCTGCCCTCAAGCAATTTTATATTCTACTGACAAGGACCGAAGAAATCTGTAAATAAATACATTTGTAAGATAATTTCAGGTACTCTTAGGGGCTTTTAAGAAAATAAAAATTGGGGAGTGTAATAGTTGCGGGGGAGGTGTCGGGAGAGGGGGGGATCGACAACTCTGGCTGGGATGCTCAGGGAGGACTTTCCCGAGGAGGTGTCGTTTTGTGGGACGTTTGCCCACAGACATCCTTGCTGTTTGCAGTACCGCTGCAGGTTCATGCCCTACAAACACAGGGATTCTGATAACCGTCTATGTCTCCTTCCACCCCTATTTCCTATCTCTGTGATCATGTAGTTTACACACGCTGCCTCTCCTTGACCAAACTTTACTCAGGTTCCTCTGAATGCTCTTCCCAACTAGCCTTGACTTCCGAACTTCTGTGTCTTTCTTTGCATTGTCCAATTTTTGCAGGAATCCTGTGATGTCAGTTTAGCCAGAATCCCCCACCCTTGCTATGTGATCACCCCTGATATCTGATCACCCCCGAAATTCCTCATCCTCAGGGTGGCCATGGCCTAATGGTTAAGTTCAGTGCACTCTGTTTCAGCAGCCAGGGTTTGGTTGCCAGGTGCAGACCCACACTACTGTTGGTGGCTGTGCTGTGGTGGTGGGGCGGGGCTGTGCTGTGGTGACCCACCTACAAAATAGAGGAAGATTGGCACAGATGTTAGCTCAGGGCCAATCTTCCTCAGCAAAAAAAAAAAAAAACCCACCTCATCCTCCACCATCCCCCACGTGATATCTGATCACTGGCCTGCCTTCAGCAAGAATCTTGCTACTTCAGTTTGGCAAAGAGTTACCCTACCCTCTTAGTAGTTTCCATCCACCAACAAACACCCCACCATCACCACCACCCTCACCCCACTCTGCTCCTTGGCTATAAATCTCCAACTTTCCCCTGTATTCAGAGTTGAACCCAATCTCTCTCCCCTCCTGCAAAACCCCATCACAGTAGTCCCTATACCTATCACACAATAGTCCTGAATAAAATCTGCCTTATCATTTTAACAAGTGCTGTGAGTAACAGTTTTCTTTAACAACACGTACATATTCACACACACAGGGTTCATGACTGTTTATAAAAATAGGATCTACCCCCCTCATCCCGCTTCTGCCAAATCTCTCCAGCTCCTCTCAATCTGCTCCTGCCAGACTTCCACCTCAAGGCTTTTCTTTTTTTGTTGTTGTTTTTTTTTGTTTTGTTTTGTTTTGAGGAAGATTAGCCCTCAGCTAACTACTGCCAGTCCTCCTCTTTTTGCTGAGGAAGCCTGGCTCTGAGCTAACATCCGTGCCCACCTTCCTCTAGTTTATACGTGGGACGCCTACCACAGCATGGCTGCCAAGCAGTGCCATGTCCGCACCCGGGATCCGAACCGGCGATCCCCGGACCGCCGAGAAGCGGAACGTGCGAACTTAACCGCTGCACCACCGGGCCGGGCTGGCCCCCACCTCAAGGCTTTTCTAATGGCTATTTTTTCTGCCTGGAATGATCGCCACCACCCAACCCTTACCCATAGCTCCATCTAACTCCCTCCCTCCTTCAAAGCTTGACTCAGATCTCACATTCACAAACTGGCCTACCGTGTCCGCTCTTTCCAATAGTGCAATATACCCCAACCCTCTACTCCCAACCCCCTCTACTCTGCCCGAATTGTTTCAGTTTTTCTATCTTTTAAGCATAAATCACTGATGTATTTCAAGTGTCTAGAGGAGTATCTGGCACGTGACAGCACTCAATAAATGGTCGAATGCATGCATGCATATAGATGGTCTACACTGCGGAAATCATCAACTGCCGGTCAAATATGGATCTATCTACACAGTTATCCGCGTGCCATCCTGACATCCACTAAAACATCCATAAAGGAATAGAACAAGTACAATCCCAGAAGAATAGTGGGAATTGGAGAAAATACAACAAATGAGAGAGGTCAACAAAAATTTTAGAAGATGGGAAGCAGATGAACACAAGCGTCATCATTCAGGGGAAGCTGAAAGCCAGGCCTGCAGTTCCCAAGGAAGCCGATTTGCACCGCACAATCCGAAAAAGGGGCGGGAGCTGCGGCTCTGAGCTCTGCAGTGAGCATGGGGAAGCAGAGAGCCGCAGGACTGGTTGAAAGACGGTAGGAGGAGCAGATAGGCCCCCACATCTCTCCCACCCCCACCAGCCCACTGAGCCACGGCTGTTCCCTGACCCCGAGGAAGGCGGAATGTTTGGTCTCTGCAGAGACCGACCCAGACGGACAGTTCAGGAATATCAGCCACAACGGGGAAAGCAGAGTGAGGAAGCGTGTTGTAAAGCATAAGAGGGCTTCAGTGAAAGTCTGCATCCTTCCAACAAGACACACACACACAAATACCCTTCCCCGTTAGGTTCTCTGGGTGCTGCCAGCCAGGATTATAGGGCCAGCCGTTCCACTCCCGGGTGCTAACCCTAGAGAAATGAAAGGACGGGTCCATATAAAGATTTGTACACAAATGCTCATAGATGCTTTATTTGTAACAGCCCAAAACTGGAAACAACTCAAATACCCATTAACAGATAAACGGATAAAGAAATTGTGGCATATCCATATAATGTTGAGTAGTACATAGCTACTCAACAATAAAAAGGACAAATTACTAATACACACAACAAAGATGAATCTCTAAATGATGCTGAGTGAAAGAAGCTAGACAGAAAGAGTACCCACTGTGTGATTCTATTTACAGGAAATTGTAGAAAGTGCCAACAAACCTATAGTAAGAGAAAGCAGATTAGTGGTTTTCTGGGGGTGGGGCAGGAGGAGGGGGTTTGGGGAGGGAATGGAAGGAGAGATTCCAAAGGGCAACAAGAAAATTTGGAAGAAGGATGGATACTTTCATTATTGTGATTGTGGCAATAGTTTTGAGGGTGTGTACACAGGCAAAACATCAAACTTACACATTAAATATGTGTAGTTTATTGTAAGTCAATTATTCCTTAGGAAAGCTGTAAAACACTACCACATACAGGTGGCCATCCCATGCTTGAAAATTTCAAGTGATAATTTCACACTCTCTGAGCCATCTCGTCCCACCTCTAGGCAGCTTTGACTTTGAACTTTCCGCTGCAGGTGGAGCCCTGTCCTCTTTTGGGGGGAGGATGGTTCTGAGTCACGTGCACAGTGGTATCTTTGTGCAGCTCAGCAAAGCCCCATGGATCACACAGAGTCAACACCGAATACGATGACCCACATGTTTTCTCAGCAGTCAGACCCAGTGTTAAAGACAGCATCTCCTGGGAGCCAGATGCTGGTCTACATGGGCTCAAAGAGCTTCCACGTGCTGGAGGCCTTTGTCCTCCAGTGGGGATGACCATCCTGAAATCAGGCCCAGGGCTTGGGGCAACCTTCCCAGAGTGACTCCTCTCCGCAAGCAGCTTAGTCTCCTGCCTAGTTTCTCATGTAACCATGCTCTGCCTTAATCCCAGTTGCCCACTCTTCCAGTCATTATGGCTATATAACAACGCACCCTAAGCCTTAGCGGCTTAAACAATGACAAAATTTATTTTGCTCAAGACACTAAAAATAAAACCTTAGCTGGGACCGCCAGCTGGAAAGAAGCAGAAGCTGTGTCCTTTTATGACCTCGCCTCAGAAGTCACATAGCATCACTTCCGCCATTTTCTGATGATCACAGCAATCACAACGCCCTCACCCAGATTCAAAGGCGGAAACTAGACCCCACCTCTCAGCTGGTGACATTTTAAGAAGAGCTCATAGGATGGGTTATATATATTGGTACAACCACCTTTGGAAAACACAATGTGTCACATCCTTCAAAACTCTCACCCTTGCACATTAAACACTCTTCATCCTAGGAGTTCTTTGACTGACAATCTTTGGTGACAATCGTCCCACCTAGAAGAGAGGGCCTGCCCTTTACCTGGCTCTCTCCCCACTTCCTCAGTTCTCAGAAGACACGTGCGATCCTTCAGAAACTCAGATCATGGACACTGGAAACATTGCTGATTTTGGAAACATTTTGATTTGTGGGTGGGTCAGCAAAAGGTAATCTAGGACCCAGTGGTGAGGCTGGGGCCCATCCCAGAAAGGCCTCTATAAGCCAGGGAATTAGTCCAGGGCTGAGCACAGGGCAGGTTCATTCACTCACATCAACGTTCCCACTTATAAGAGCCCATCCCTGCTCCCAGAAGAGGACCTACCTAGAGGCCCCTCTGGCTGCATGTCATGGTTGCCATCAGCTCACCTTGGCCCAGCCTTTCTGGACCTCCTTCCAAGTGGAGCACTCACTGGGGATCAGGTAGAGGTGGAAGGTGACTTCTTCAGGATGGAGGTAGAGCAATGCGTTGGAGGTGGTGGGAATGAGAAGTGCAGGGTAGCATGGATCATTCTCAAGAATGGTGAAAGATTAGGGGTTCTCCAGGATTACTGTGTTCCGGTGGATCCACTCTAGAGGAATTTTTCTTTCTCTTTAAAGTGAACTACTTAGAACAGGGAGAGGTCCGTGTGATGCCCGGCCAAAGAATTCAATCAAGGGTCATGGATTTAATGCTTTCCTTGGGTCAGGCACTCTGCTGGGGTGGTGGGAGCGTGGGCTGATCTCAGTGCCTTTCCTGAGAGAATCACTCCCCAGTGGGAGAAGGGTTTGCCAGCCCTAGAGCCACTGAGAGGCTGCCACTTGTCTCAATGATGAGGTAACTACAGACTTAAGATTTCAGGCATGCACACACTCTAGCCTAGGCCCTAATCCTGGAATAGGGGAAGGAAGAGGGTCCTATGGAACCCGTGATCACGTGGGCTCTATGATTGTGGAGCCCATTGAGTGCTGCTGGCAGGTAAGCCCCAGGTAGGTAGGGAGGCAGGAGGAGGAGAGCTGGAGAGGAAGAGGAATGCCTCAATAGGAGCATGACCCTATCAGGGAAAATCTGAGGGGAAGAGACAGGCAGTATGGACGCTGGGTATTAGTCAGGAGTCCTGGCTCTGTTCCTGGTTTCCTAGCAACTGCTGTCGAGCAGGCGGTTGCCAGGCAACATGAGGTCATCCAGACAGTTGGGTAAGGTCCTCCGTCTGCGTGGGCACTGATCAGAACATCACAGGGTATTGTTAATCCTGCAAGTGGCCACTGGGTCAATTACTTAGATTTTCTCATCTATTCATTGCTTTTGTTGCATAAAAAAATAATATAACAACGGTACACAAATTCTGGAAAAATGAGAACAAATTGCCCCATGATCTTGCCATCCAAACAATGCAAAAATGACCCTCTTTACTCTTCCCCCTCCAGCCCTTCTCTGCGGGAACACATTTTCATCTTGTCATCTTAGCACACGTGGTTTTAAATCCTGCTTTTTTTGACTGGTTTAGATCATCACAGCATCCCTCAAGCTACTTAAGAATTTTCAGAACAATCCTCTCTGACGGCTGTGCACGATTCCATGCAGTGGAGGCACCATCACGAAGTTAGCTATTCTCCTCTTGTTCCGACATTGAGTTTGCTTCCAGTTTTTCTGCCATGATAAACAGCACTGCAAAGAGCTTTTCTTTATCCTTTAGATCATTGTCTTGAAGTCATTACTAAGGGGTGAGATCATTGTATCAAAGAACGTGAATGTTCTCATGACTTTCTATGTCTTGCTAAACTGCCTCCCTCAGAGGTGGCACCAGTTATCTCATCACTGACAATGTTGGAATAGACTAATCTCACCTCACCTACTCTAGCATTATTAATTCCCTCACTTGTTAATGGGGAACTGAGACCCTCCAAAGAGAAAGGATTGGCCCAAGGTCACACAGTCAGTAGTAACCCTAGCTGTAGGTCCCCAGCCTGACCCACAGTCCAGGACATCAACACAGCTGCCTCTGTCGCTGAGTTTGATGGAATTCAAGAATGTCCTGTGTGTCTCTTAATTCATCTACGAGCTCCTCATTGACCAAGCCACAGGCTATAGCACAATTCTTCTCTCACCCAAACACTTTGAGAAAATGTGTGTGTTCACAACCTACTATAGGAGGACAGGAGAGATGGGAAGGTACTTGGAAAGCCCTGGTCTGAAGGAAAGGATCCCTGGGGGTAGCTGGGCAAGTCATCACCGGCACAAAGCCCAGGCCCTGGAGCTGTCTTTGGCTGGTCTCAAAAATATTCAAAACAACCCGTTATACACTAGAAGTGTTTCTGCAGCAGGGTTTGGGGCCAGGGCTCCACATCCCCATGGTCCCTGGCTTCATGGAGCTCATGGTCACTCACAGTCAATGAATGGAGCAATGACACAGAGTCAGACAAGTGCTCTGACTGGGAAGCCCATGGCTCCATCCTCTCTTCCCAGGCCATGCCTATGTTTTCCTTGGGTCACTCCCACTGCCACTGCAGTTCGTTCGTTCAGGTCCTGCCTTCCCTGTTAGGTGGGTCATCCACACATCACAGGATCTACGAGCTGTTGAGAGCACAAGGCTCAAGAGACATCAGGATCTACATGTAGAAAAGAGTCTTTAGTGGCACACAACTCGGTCATTAAATATGCCTCAGAGCTGAAAGCTCCAAGCTCTATCTAGTGTTAAAAACCCACTGTGGGAAGTCACTAACTTGATACAGGATCTCACGGATGATGGTGAAGAACTGTCAGGGTCCAAGTCTTAAATTAGGCCTAGGGTAGGGTGTGAGTAGGGCCAGCTTCATGAGTATGTAACCAGCGCAGTTGCACACGGCCCCACACTTGAGGTTTAATGCTTGGCTGTCACTGTCATGAAAGTCCTAATAATTTTGTCTTTGACTTTGTGTTTTGTTAGTGATGTGTGGTGGCACAATGGAGCATGCACAGAATTGGGGGGTGGGGAGAGGGAGGCTTAGAGCCTCAGGTCACATGGGGTCCCACCTCCCAGGTGCCTCCCCACATGCCCTAGGCTGGTTCTTGGCTGCCTACTCCCCTGGCTGCTGGAGCCCCAGGCTCCATACAACCTTCTCTTCCCTGCCCCTGTTCAGCAGCCACTGCTGTCCTCCACCCCCAGTGGGGGCCTCGCTGTGGCACGGGAAGGATTGGGGTCGAGTGCAAGCACCCTGCAGCATCTCGGGGCAGGCCATGGCACCAGCTGCCCCAGGCATGAGCTGAAAGAACCACGGCGCATTCGGCAGGTGACTCAGCCTCCCACACTCCTGATCCAAGTACATCCCAGTGCAGGGATCAAAGTAGACTTTGAGGTTTCCCATCTTCTGCGGGTCTGGGTGGTAGCCAATGGGAAGAGGGGATGCCAGGCTTCATTTCCCTGTCGCCCGCCAGGGCACAGAGCACAGAGCCAGGGGCTGGCAGGAGGCAGAACCAGGCAATCAGCTTAAAAAAAACAGTTCTCACTTCCAGGATGACAAACAGCTGCAGCCCAACAGCAGGGATTCCTGGCAGGCCCTCTCCCCTCCACACACACTCCCACACACGCACACAACCGCCATCACCACCAAGCTTGCTTCCTCAGCTGGGCATAAGCACTGTGAGCTAAAAGTGACCTTTGTGAATTTTGCCTCTTGCTCTGTGTACAGATTCTAAAGAGAACAGTCCTGCCTGGCTGCAGGGCCAGACCCAGGATGTAGCCTAGGAAAGGCCGGCAGGACACGATCTTTGGAGGTGGGCAGGCCTGGAGCGGGCAGCTAGGGTTGGCAGGGGGGTTGGGAGGTGTAGCCCTGACACAGGTCAGAGGGGAGGGACCCCCAGGGCTGTCAGTGTTAGTGGCAGATCTGGGACAAGTTCCTTTACCTCTCAAGCCTTGGTTTCCTCATTTGAACATTGGAGAAAAACTGGTGCTTGACCCCTGGGGTCATAAAAATTAAGTGAGATCATCTCTGCAGAAACATTGAGCACAGTTCCTAGCAAACAGTCAGGGCTTGATAACTGGTTGCTATGAGTATTAGTATTAGCATTGGTGTTAGTTTTAGTGTTACTATTAGCATTAGTATTAGTATTAGCATTAGTATTAGTTTAAGTGTTAGTGTTAGTACTAGCATTAGTATTAGTGTTAGTATTAGCGTTAGTGTATGTGTATTAGTATTAGCATTAGTATTAGTGTTAGTATTAGTATTAGTGTTAGTATTAGTATTTGTGTCCTGGGATTCCTCACAGGGGCATCTCCAACATGGTGAATTGACCCTGCTCAGATCTGGCCTTTGACCCGGCAGACACAGGTCCCTGATTCGTGTTCCCTCAGATCCCTCTAAATGATGAAGGACATCCGCCATCTCAGCCTGGGAACACAGACCCTGCAGGATAAGGCTGCTCTCTCCCCTCTGAGAGGGGCGTGCGCTCTGGGCAGGTCCCAGAAGCAGGAGCTAAAGGCCGCCTTTGTCCATTCAAGGCCTTTGGTGGATTCTGGCTCCAGGCCCTGGATTCAGGAAGGTTTTCCTGGAATACTCTGGTGCCAAGCAAAGAGTGAGGTGGCAGCTCTGGACCTTTGGGTGTCTGCTTTCCACAGCTGTCTGGGCGTCCCAAGCTCGCTGGCCTGGGGCGGATTTAGTTCTCTCATTGCTGGGCACAGGCAGAGCGTGTGCCAAGGTGTGCCCGCCGAGCTGGCTAATCCTGAGAGATAGAGCCCCCAGGAATCCCCCAGGCCTGGACCACAGTTATTCTGCACTATATCCATTTCTGTACAGACGGACCAGGTCGAAAATAACAAGATGTCCTGGGGACACTGTGTCTTTGTTGTCCAGCCTCACACCGTGCGAATATGAACAGGCCCCTGCAATAGCTGAAGCGCCTCTAACACATTCACTTCTCACTTGCCCCCAGCCCCTCCCACTGCATCCTCATGCGGCCCAGCCCCCAGACTCCCTCCTGCTCCCAAGCCTTCCCCCTACTGCCCACTCCACCGCCTCCAACCCATGGGCAGGTTGGTGTGGCTTTCTTGATTTCTCAGCCTCACACATAGCTCTTCCATGCCTCTCTACACATCCACGCTCTCACACTCTCCTTCCGGTCTGCAACTTGAAAAATCCCTTGACCCTTGGTCTTGAGGCCAGGTGGAGAAAGTAAACCTCCAGATATTGACTCACACACAGAGGTGGCTTCAGAGTTTCTGAGAGCGAAGGGGCTTCAAGGCAGTAAATCTGGTTGGAAGGAGGTAGGGGGGACTTGACACTGTTTGCATCACATAACGCTTTAAATAAAACCGAGAAAACATCCATTGCCCGCATCAAAGAATGGGGGACTGATGGAGTTAATGGGGGGCTTAAAGATTCCCGCTCCATTTGCCCTTGAACTCACCACAATCTTCAGGGAAAAGAGTACATTTTTTAGTAATAATTGCTCATGTTTGTAAAGAGCTGTATGGTTTAAGAGCACTTTCGCATACATTGTCTGGGCATTTCCCAAATTTCAGATATTCCTAATATGGCTTGTTAATTTTTATCGTATCTGTGGGCCATCTGTTCTGTTTCATTACTTAGGTTTTTTTCTTTAACTTTCACTCACTTAAAAAATTTTAGACTTGTCCTCAGCAGTCACATCTGTAAAATATTGAAGTCGGTATGCTGGTTATATTTTTTTCTAAAATAGAGCAAAATAAATACAGAGCCATTTTTAAAAATATTGTTCAAGTGCCGCCTAAAATCATCTCATTTATCCCCAGGGGTGTGCAGCGCAACAATTAGGGAAACACTGAATTATTTAATTTTATTGTTATTACAATCCGGTTAGCTGTATATTTTTAAACCCATTTTACAGAGGAGAAACCAAGACCTATGAGATTAAATGATTTTCCAAATATTTTATAGATGGTATCAGAACCGGGACTGGAGGGCATACTCTCTGTTTCCAAGTCTGAAACACATTCTTACTTCCTGAAAGAATATTCTATCTCATCGCCTCCCATTCACACCTCAGCCATCCACGTTACATCTCCACCCTCCATCCCCACCCACACTGCAGGGTCTGCAAATGTCTCTGATCACTGGATTGCTAAACTAAACAGCCTTTCTTCAGTTCAGATCTTCTTTAACCTTTCTGCTGAGTTTGACCTTGCTGACCACTCCCTGGAGTTCTTTATCCCAAGACTGAGTTCCTCTGACTTCTCACCTGACTCTTTCCTTTGGCCCATCTCTTAAAGGCTTGTGGTCCTCAGGGTGCTCTATGAAGCCTGCTCTCTTCCCACCCTCACGACCAATCGTATCTAGGACTGTGGCTTCAACCATACCCTCCATGCCAATAATTCCCAAATCTAGATTGCTAGCTTAGACCTTGCACCTGAAGATGCTGTTGGCAAAGGGACATTTACCTTCCTATGTTCCATAAGGACCTCAGAGCCAACATGGCCGCACAGTAACTCATCATCTTCCCTCTAGACCCGCTGGGGAAACTTCACTTACCCCCACATCTTCCCCATCCTTCCCATCAGTGCTCAGCAAAGTCCCATTTTAGCTCTGAAACGTCCTTCGACTCTGTCCTCTTCTCTTCATCCCCACTGCCACTTCAACCTCCTTTCATCTCTAACCAAATCTAACGCAATGAAGTCCTCATTGGTCACTCTGCCATCAACCCCTCCCCCTATTGTCCAGCCTCCATACTATAGACAGAGTGAGCTTTCTAAAATGACAATCAGTTTAAATCTTCCTGTGGATTTCTAGTGTCTTTAGAATAGTCTGAATTCCTTGTTGGCTGCTTATCCAATCCCTCTCCATCCCACACACTACATTGAAACACCACTCCTTGAAAACACCACTCAGCATATGGCATGGTGAGTAAAAGTGTGAGCACCAGAATCCTAGCTCTGCAAGATACTGGTTATGTATGTGTATAACCACACATATAACCATATAACCATAGAGGAGTTGTTTAACTCTCTTCTTCCCTTTGGTAGATTGCGAAAAACGGCCACTAATTCTGCCCATCACTTTGCAACATGACTGCAGAGGCTTTGAATCTGGATCCGGCCGTGTGATTTGCTTTGGCCAACGGGACAGCAAATACAATTCAAGCAGAGACTTGAATAGCCCTTGTGCTTTATAGCTTACCCTCTTCTGTGCCTGGAATCCTGAGACCACCATGTCAGTAAGCCCAGGCTAGCCTGCTGAAGGGTGAAAGGCCGCGTGGAGGAGAACTCACCTGACTGACAACTTGCCCCCCTCCAGACGTGGGAGTGAGGTCATCCTAGATCATCCGACCTCCAGCTGACCTGTCAGAGAGATGACAAAACCCAGTAGAGGACAGCTGAATCAACTCAAACCAGAAAAACCTCCCAAAACCCCACAGAACTGTGAGTAAAAATCATATGGTTTTTGTTTTGTTTTGTTTTGTCCATCTGGTACTTGAGAAATGATCACTGAGTGTAGGTTTTTTTAAACAATAGTCTTATTGAAGGATAATTTACATACCATGAAAGTCACCCCCTTTAAGTGTACACATCAATGAATTTTAGAAAATTTAAAGAGTTGTGCAACCATCACCACAACCCAGGTTTAGAACATTTCTATCACTCTGAAAACTCACCTTGAACCTATTAGCAGCTAGTCATTTCTCCCACTCCAGTCCCAGGCAGCCACCTATCTGCTTTCTGTCTCTATAAATAAATTTGTCTTTTCTGGACATTTCATGTAAATGGAATCACACGATTTGTGGTCTTGGGCATCTGGCTTCTTTCGCTTACTGTAATGTTTTCGAGGTTCATCCATGTGGTAGCATTTATCAACAGTTCACTTCTCTTGGCTGAATATTATAATTTAATTCCACAAATAAGCCACATTTTGTTTATCCATTCACCATTTGATGGACATTTGCACTGTTTCCTGTTTTGAGTTATTACCAATAATGCTGCTATGGACATTCACGTACAAGTCTCTGTTTTCATATGAAAAGATAAATTTTCATTTCTCTTGGGTAGAAACCTGGGAGTGGAATTCCTGGGTCATATTGTAAGTGTATGTTTAACTTGTTACAAAACTGCCGAACTGTTGTCCGACGTCACTGCACCATTTTACATTCCCAGCAACAGTGTTTGAGGGTTCCATAATCTCCACACCCTAGCCAGCTAGAAGCTCTTTTAGCTGGAGTTGCTAAGCTGTGAGAATGTGAGCCTGCTGCTACCAAGAGCCATTCATTTGTCGCATGATTTATTCAACAAATATCATTTGACTACCCACCACTATGTGGTAGGCTCTGACCCTGCAAGAAATCCCTGACAACACTGTAGGATGGGAAGAGACAGCACCGTGGTCACATTGTTCAGCACCCTGGTCCTGGTTCCCCTGGGCCTTTCAGTTGCAGGAGACCATGAGTTCCCTGATGACAGTTTGAGTCGGGTCTGCTGCAACTGGCAGGGCCTGCCAGGTACCCCTCCAACTCACTGAGATCCAAATAAGTCCTGGTGGCTGTTCTCTCCACATTCCACAAGGGAACACCAACCCTCCTTGGAACCTCGAGGGCAACAGAGATGCCAAGAGATGGTGGTGCCCAGCAGTCTGGGGTGGTACCAGTGGAAGCCAGAGAAGGGCCAGGCGGATGCCAAGAAGGGCCTGAAGGGGTGGGAGAGAGAGGGAGAAACGGGCTCAGGTCAGGCCGGCTTTGGAAAGTACTTGTTCCTAATCATATGTGAGATGTCCAAAAGGCCGGGATCCTGCGTTTGTGGGTGAGGAGCACGAAGAGAAAACCCAGGATAGACAGATAGAGATGAAGACGTCGGGAGAGAGGGAAAGGAAAGGAAGAAAGGCACCCACACGTTAACTGTGCTCTCGCTGGGCCTTGGGATTGGAGGAGCCTTTGTTTGTTAGTGTTTTTGCTTATAGTGCTTCCTAATTTTCAAGTTTTCTACAAAGATTATGTATTAGGTTTCCCATGTAATAAATTTTCAATTTCAAAAAAGACCCCACAATGAATAGTTCTTTTACACGGAGAAACAAAGCCCTGGGGAAGCTCCGCGCACAACTGGGATCCCGGCTGGCTGCATTCCAGCCTTTTACGAGCCGAGACCCCTTTTCTCGCCCCTTCTCTCTCCTGCGCATAGCCCCACCCCCCCGCGTAAGGTTGCCATGGAAACAAATGTGTTTGCGCAGAGACTTGCGTGCCGCAGGCTGGGGAGCTGGAACCGGAGAGCCAACCTCTGCAACAGGCTGGGAGCTGAAGGAGGAGCCAGGGGAAGCGGCGCCTCGGCTGAGAGGCCGGGCAGACCCTGCAGAGGCCCCCCAGCCTCGCTGGCTCCGCCCCCCGCACCCCCCTCCCGGGTGGTAGAAATAGAGCCACGGCCCCGGCCGCCGCCCGCTGAGCTCCGACCCGGCGGATACGCGACCGCCCAAACCCGGCAGACCGACCTTGCCGCGCTCCTCGCCAATGGCTGACGAACTCTTTCAGCGCAAACCCTGGGACCCCGACGCTGACTCCGAAGGCCTGTTTGACAAGCCTCCGCCGGAAGAGCCCCCAGCTGTCCGCGCACCCAAGTCGGCGTCGGCCGCGGGCAAGAAGGCTGGTCGGCGCGCCGGCGGGAGGGCGCAGGGGGGCCGCGCCGGGCAGCCCCCGAAGGCCGCTGCGCGCCCCCCGCCCAAGGAGGAGGCGCCTCTAATGGACGAGGGCTGCTATCTCGACCATTTTCCTCACCTTTCCATCTTCATCTACGCGGCCATCGCCTTCTCCATCACCTCCTGCATCTTTACTTACATCCATTTACAGCTTGCCTGAGGGGCTACGGCGGGGCGGGGTGGGCGCAGGGACGAGGAGGGAGGGAAGGGAAAAGAAGGGCTTGGTATTTTGTGTTTGGAGACGCGCCGCACCTCCTTCATCTAGCTTTTGATGCTCGTTTCTTCTCTGCTTGTCACTACCTTTGTCTGACTGTCCATTGAATAGGGACGTCCAAAGCAGCTGCCGGTAATGAAATAAGGGTCTGCTGGCGCCTGGAGATTAGGGGAAGGGGCACAGTCAGCCCCCAATGTTTAGAATCTCGGCGTGAGGTTGAATCCCGTTTATAATGAGGATAATGTCCCTGGACCCTACCACTTTGTGATGGTAGGGTCCCATCGTTTTGTGTTTGGGGCGCGCACAGCGAGCCCAACTTTTCTGTCCTTTAAGGGATGAGCCAGACCCGAGCCTGCAGCCTTCCAAAGAAGGCCCCGCGGGCAGGGTCGGCGCCCAGGCCCGGGCTGGGCCGGAGCCCTGTGATGCTGCATCGCCCCAGGAGGAGCCAGCTGTGCCCCCGAGCTGGCGCAGACAGAGCTCGGAGCGCGGGAGCTGGCCGACCTGAGTGCGCAACGGACGCCGCCGGAGCGCAAGACGCGGTAAGTGGCGTTTGTCTGGGTAGCGCGTTGCGCCCCCAGGGGTTCAGGCTGACGTAGACTGTGCCTTTTTCCTGCCTTAGGCTTGGCTGCCGCTGTGGAGCCGAGCCAAGCCCGGTTGCCGGAGGAGCTGTCCTGATGGGAAGCCACGCAACCGTCATTTCCTGGACGGCGCGGGACCGGAGGCTGCGGGCCTCCTGAGACGCATGCCCGTAGCTCGCGCGCTGCGCGTGATGAGACTTTGGAGCCCTGGCTGGGGTCTACCGAAGGGCTGTCTTTGGGGACTGCAGGGCGGCTTCCTGCTGGACCGGAGCCCTTCCCAGAGCTAAGGGACCCAAGACGAGGGGCGTGGGGGAATCTGTCATTGACAAAAATTCATGCTGGAAAATTACCTGACCCCTAGGGGTTTGTCATCTCAGACCCAAAAGGCCTACTACCAAAACCCACCTTGGCAGGTTATTCACCCACCTGCCGTCTCTGTTTACTCCTGAATGTTTAATGTCAAAACGTAGCGCTCTCATACTGCATATACTTTACTTGGAAATGTCTGTAATTATGGTACCTCTGATGGAATAAATCCCTCTTTTTCAGTGTCCTCTATATTCAGTTCTCTGTTTATTTCCAGTTATGCAGTGGGCCCGCCAAACTTCCTAGTCTGCTTCCTAGTTTCCTCAGAACATCCCTACTGTCCCTCCCAAACAGACTTCATCCCATTATCCAGCATTCCAAGACAGCGTCTCCCTCCACTAAATAGCTATACAGGCCTCTCAATGGCACCTTTCTCCATACCAGGTCCTGACCACGTGCCAGCATCCAGTTCTACTTTACCCTAACAGCAGGTCTGTCACTATCCCATTGTGGCATTACCCACTAGCCTCCATTATCAAGACACTTCTGCCCCAGTACAGTCCCCCCACTAAACTAGAATTTGTCCCGATTCATGCAGCTTGTATCTTTATAAGCTCAATGTTTTCTGATATCAGGGCCTTGTCATTTCCCACTGCTGGCTTCCCCTAATCCTATATCACTACATACCTTAATATCTTGCCCCTCTACACTTTCAGTGCCACAAGTGTGACATCCACTGGTCCCCAGTGTCAACCTGTGCTTTACAGCCAGTTGACTACAGTAATTCCCCACAATAATCAGTGGCACTAGGCTCCAAAATTAGGTCTCCAAGGTACCACAGTATGTACCTCGCACTGTTTTTGCAGCTTTCAATCTTGGATACTGTATCGTCTGCTGTCCTTGAATAGTGACTAACCACTGAATCCCAATATATGGCCCAGTGATCTCCAAACATTTGATCCCATAGTTTCCCATTCACATGTCCCCCATTATCCTTCATTGTGCAGTCCTTCAGTGACTACTCAGGATATGATCCCCCAATTTCTTCCCTCAGCTAATCCCAATAGTAGAACCCCCCCCCCCCCCCCATTCCCAAAACCAAAGTTCCCTGTTCCTCAACATTGGGTACATTGTTCCACAAATATCATGATACTTTCTCTGCCACCAAACCTGGCCTCCATTTTCTACCCCAAATTCGAGTATCTGGTTCCCATAAGTATACCATTACTAGATCCTATTGCCTCTACAACCTGAACATTGGCTCCAATATTCTCCTAAATATCCAGCTTCATTTGATCCCCTTATTTCAGAACTCATTGTGTTGTTCCCCAAATACTTGGGTTATTACTGTCTCCCCAATATTGTGGTCCAGTCTTCCTCAACACTCACCCCATCACTGCTGTCCTCAAACTGAGCTCACCCCAACCCCGAAATCCAATCTCTTTCCTCCCATACCCCTATATTCTCCCCTATTAGCCCGTACTTTTCCCCTTACCTTGAAATTTCTGAAATACCTGAAATTCCCCATACCTCCTTGAAATTCCTAATTCCGTTGAGCTCCAATGCTTGGCCCATATTTTCTAACCAATTTTAAACTTCCATACTCTCATACCATGTGTCCCTTTAGCATCCTCATGTGTCTGACCTGGCCAATTTTCCTTTTATAAAGTTTAAGTATCCCAGGATGTTTGGTCACATATCTCCTCCACCACTGTCAATTGTCTCCTAATTTCTGGGCTTCCAATAAGAGGTTCCTTTGTCCAAAATATCAAGCCTCTCCACTCAAGTACTAATGGACACCCTTTTCAGGGTTTAACCATAAAAACAAATGGGCCCCTTTTTTGGTACTTTTGCCATGTTGCTCAAGAATCTAATTCTAGAGTCTTACTGACCTAGCTAGGGTCACATGCCCACTCTTGCCAGAAGTCATAAGAGACACCTTAATAGGCAGTCCTGTGAGAATAGCATGCAATAGGAAAGAGACAGTTTCCCCAAAGGAAAACTGAAGTTATCAAGACCATGGATCCTGGGTAGGCGAAAATAACAGACATCCAGTAAACTGACTTTTAGCAGATCACAAATGATAAAGGAAGAGATGATTATTTTGGACAATTTTCCTATTATGTATTGGGTTATGTATTAGGTATCGGGTTGTTAGGGGTGGGTGGACATATGAAGTGAAATAAATAGTGGTTTCTGAATATCATGGGACAGTAGGAACTTTAAATTGAGGAAGACAGTTGGAATTCAGCTATTTTGGACGGCAGAACCTGAGCCTGGGAGAATATTTTTAAATGTTTCATTGCTTAGTAGGTATCAAGCACTGGAGATAGTGATTAGCAAAACAGATACAACCCTTGCCTGCATGGAGCTCACTTTGTGACTAATGGAACTTACCGTGTGTCTGGCTTAGTGCATTATATAGTGTGAATTCATTGAAGTCTCACAACCTTATGAGGTAAGTTCTTTTATCCTCCCCATTTTGCAGATGAGGAAACAGGCGCAGGTGAAGTGATCTGCCCAAGGTCACAGCACTAGTGATGGAGCTAGATGAATTCAAGCATTGTTTCTGGAGCACATACTCTTAGTATTATTTTTATCAGCTTTACTGAGATATAATTCACATACCACACACCTCATTCATTTACATTATACAATTCAATGGCTTTTAGTATATTCAGTTGTGCAGCCATCACCACAATCAATATCAGGATATTTCATTATTCCAAAAAGAAGCCCTATACCCCTTAACCATCTCCCTCCAACCCCCCCATCCCTAAGCAACCAATAATCAACTTCCTGTCTCTATAGATTTGCCTATTATGCACATTTCATATAAAAGGAATCATACGATGCGCGGTCCTTTGTGACCGGCTTCTTTCACTTGGCATGTTTTCAAGCTCACCCATGTTGTAGCATGTATTACCACTTCATTTCTATTGCTAAATAATATTCTGTTGTATGTATATACCAGTTTATTTGTCCATTCATTAGTTGGGTTCACTTGGGTTATTTCTACTTTTTGGCTACTATGAATAACGCTACTATGAACGATTGTGTACTATTTTTTGTGTGGACATACGTTTTCATTTGCCTTAGAGTGGAATTGCTGGATCATATGGTAACTCTATGTTTAGCCATTTGAGAAACTGCCAGACTTTTTCCCAAAGTGGCTGCATCATTTTACACTCCTGTTAGCACTGTATGAGAGTTCTCCACTTCCTTGCCAAAACTTTAAAAAAAAAAAAAAAATTATAGCTATCTTAGTGAGTATAAAGTGGTATCTCATTGTGGTTTTGATTTGCATTTCCCTGATGCCTAATGATGTTGAGTATCTTCTCACGTGCTTCTTAGCCAAGTGTATATCTTCTTTGAAGAAATGTCTATTCAGATCCTTTACCCATTTTAAAATTGGGATATTTGTCTTGAATGCTGAGTTCTTTATTCTAAATACACGTCCATTTCTCCCATTCTTTGGTTCGTCTTTTCACTTTTGTGATAGTGTCTTTGAAGCACAAGTTTTTAATTTTGATGACGTACAGTTTATCTGTTTCCTTTGTTGCTTGGTGTTCCTGTGTTTTTTCTTGTCATCTCTAAGAAACTACTGCTTAATTCAAGATCACCAAGATTTAAGCCTATGTTTTCTTCTAAGGGTTTTAGAGTGTTAGCTCATACATTTAGGTCTTTGACCCATTTTTAGTTCATTTTTGTATATGGTGTGAGGTAGGAGTCCAACTTCAATCACCAACTGCCAATGATTTAACCAACCATGCCTATGTAATGAAGCCACCATAACAAGCCAAAAGGAGGGGGTTTGGAAAGCTTCCAGGTTGGGGAACCAGAACCCTTCCACATGCTACCATGCCAGGCCCAAACACCACAGGGACAAAAGCTCCTTTGTCCAGAACCTCACCCTATGTATCTCTTCATCTAGCTGTTGAGTTGTATAATTTTTGTAGTAAATCTTGTGAGTAAACAAATTTTCCTGAGTTCTGAGCTGCTCTAGCGAATCAAATGAACCCAAGGAGTCATGGGACCCTCTGATTTATAGTCAGTCAGTCAGAAGCACAGGTAACCACCTGGACTCATGACTGGCATCTGAAGTGGAGGGCAGTCTTGTGGGACTGAGCCCTTAACCTGTGGAATCTGATGCTATCTCCAGGTAGTGTCAGAATTGAGTTGAATTGTAGGATACCCAGTCAGTGTCCGAGAATTACTTGGTGGTGTGGGTAGAACCCCTCCCACATCAGAATCGAGTACATAATCTCTTAATATTTCCTGATAATTCTTTTTATTTCTGAAAAGTTGGTAGTATCCACTCTTTACTTTCTAATAATACCACACCAAACTGTGTCCCTACGTGGCTGCCTGACACTTGCAGCAGCAGTATGAGAAAAGTTTATTTGGGGGTACATAGTGGGGAACGGGCATGACAGTAAGGGAAAATAAATAGATACATACAACAGAAAGCTTGGGAGTAGGCAACTAGGGAAATTGAAGGTTTGATATTACAAAATCATAGGATCCAATGTAGAGGGAAGTAGGAAATGGGGTGAGACTGATGCTGGATGGAAGATAGGGCAATGAAGCAGAGTGGGTAACCAAGTGTTTATTATCCTGATTTATTTCTGAATTTTTGAGGGAGCAATTTAATTATTAAAGGAGAATGAGGCCAGGTAGATTAATTTGTTCCTGCAGAGACACTACTATGACAAATATTAACAGTATTAATATCCAACAATTATTGAGCACTTATTCAACATGAAATGGACTCCTGAGTTCTAGACACTGGATTTCACCCTTCTACCCAGGTCATGTCCATATTTTAACTGTATTCAAACCATATTATTGCTTGTATAATGAGGCCAACTAGGTCTCAGCTGTTGTTTCCTTAATAAGCAGCCTAGATCCTTATGAATATCTTAATATTCTAATTTCACCAGGTATATTAGTTTCCTGTGGATACCATAACAAACTTAGCAACTTAAAACAACAGATATGTATTCTCACAGTTCTGGAGGCTGGAACTTCAAATAAAGGTGTCAGCAGGGCCACACTCCCTCCGGAGGCCCTGGGGGAGAAGCTGTTCTTCGCCTCTTCCAGTTTGTGGTGGCTCTCGGCATTCCTTGACTTGTGGCTGCATCGCTTCAATCTGCCTCTGTGGTCCCAATGCCTCCTCCTCTTCTGTGTCAAATCTCCCTCCGCCTTTCTCATAAAGACACTTGTCACTGGATTGAGGGCCCACCTGGATACTTCAGGATGATCTCCTTATCTCCAGATCCTTAACTTCATTACACCTGCAAAGACCCCTTTTCCAAATAAGGCACAATCACAGGTTCCAGGAATCAAGACATGGAATACTTTTGGGGGATCACCTTTCAACTCACTATATTCAGATATTTTAAATAAGCTACAAATGTAAAAAAAAAATAGAAAATTTTCATTTGGGTAAAAAGTCATACTGAGGGAGGAAACACACCATGACACTACAGACAGTAGAAAATCAAAAACCAAAGCTTTTGAAACAAATGTATTTAATGTACAAGATTGGAAAAAAAGACTCTTTGATAATAAACATATTCCAGGTAAACACAGGCTTCCTGTGTCTTTAAATATTTAATTGCAAACAGTAATACCCTAAGTTACTCCTCTACATAAAGGAGAAACTCCGAGTCCTGTTCTTTAGGAAGACATACGGGAAAGCTATACCTTAGGAGCATCAATTGCTATTTCTCCCCTTTCCTTGGGTGGTCTAACTCTTTACATGGACTGATTACAAAAGGAAATATCAGACTCCATTGAATTTAAGCACAAGACACAGCTAAAATTTCCCAGTGAGGGTACCAAATATTTGATGCTTATGAGTGTGAATAAATAAGTTAATTAAATATTAGTTACAACGCAGATTCCAAAACTAACTGAAGCATGAAAAAAAAAATTGCTACAAATACCTAACAATCAGTTAATATAAACTTCGCCTTGGGTATGTTCCAGGCTTCTTCCTTTTCTGCTCCAGTGACATCTGCTTCTTTTTTGTCCCAGGTCCTCTACTGCTGGACCTCAACATAGCAAACTGCTTACCATCACCGAGGCCTTGGTCGTGGAAAGGATTTATTTTAGAAACAAAAACTTCTTTCTTCTTTACTAAAGATCATGGTTGTCTTTTCTGCTACTTGCTTCTTTCAACTAGTTATCCACTTCCTCGTGTAGAAAAGTTACTGGGCAAGGGCAGGCACTCTGCTGGCTGTCCCACAGGGTAGCAGCTGGTTAACCAAGAAGCCACCCATTTAACCTTTTCCTCATTTGTCTCATCCAAAGAATAAGTCAAAAGGACCGAGGTTACAAAGGACTCATGACCAAGGTACAACTTTACGGATATCTTCGGCCAGGGGAGGCTTAACTACTTCAATTATGCCCCCAAATCAGTCATTACTGAGTCAAGAATCCCTTCCCATCTATTAGGGGCCTCTAAGAACAGATGCTTCAAAGATTAGTTGAGGGTAGTAGATAGATCCCTCAGGAGAGGGGACAGAGAAAGAGAAGGCGTGGAATACATGAAAGAGTGAACGAGGAAAATCCAATAAAATATACAGTTTCCTAGAATAAGAATAGTCATTGACGTAAATCCCTGACCATTCTTTCTGATAGACCCCCTTTTACTACCTAGAAATTAAGATACTTTCAGTCTTTTGCTTTCCTGTTCCACATTGTCTCTAATATTCTGTAGTTTTCTGGAGTTCTGGACCAGGAATACCAAGCTCTCTCTAAAATCACTAGTCCCATGATCTCTGCCAACATTTTCAAGCTCATCAAACAAAGCCAGTGTCTGTTTCAGTTTGGCCTGAACAATTTTCTGCTCTTCTAACTCTGCAAGAAGGGCCTGCTTAGTGCATAATTCAGTCTTATACTTCTCCTGTAACTGTTCAATTTCTTTTTGGAGAAGCTGGAATTCTTCCTCACTACAAGGATGCATCTCCTGAGATTTATCTTCCGGAAGCAAGATGTTTGGGGGAATGCGTAAAATTAACTGTAAAAACAGCTGCTCCATTTTGCCGAAAAGGGTATCAAAACGCCCTTTCATGAAGCAAAGAAACTTCTCTGTGCATTTACGAATCTGGACTGGGCTAATCTCACAGTCTGGGATGCCATCCAACTTCTTCAGAATAACCTGTTCAACAGCCTGCATCACTTCAAACAGGTAGTCTTGAAATGCAATGTAGATCCTAAGCATGCAAGTTTGTGGCGTGAAGCCAAAGAACTGGGCCTCATAGGTCATTGGATCGACAGACATGTTGGCTTATTTTGCAATGTTAATTTTGATGGTGAAAAATCTGCAAATGTAAAAAGAAAAATTTCATTTGGATAAAAAAAAATCATCTGAGGAAACTAAATCACATTACAGATAGCAATAAAAAAATAATGAGTCTGTGTTCCTTGATACCTGATGCCACTTCCAGCTTCACTCATCCACAACAGGATACAAACCCTTGCCTCTGAGGCTCTTTCCATCAGCCATTACCCTCCCTTTCCCCGTCTTCATTGTTCATTTCCCTCATCTCTCATTTATTGAGGACTCTGGCCTATGGGTCGGTCTTCTGAATTCTGTTACCATCCTAGACAATGTTCAAGTTTAGACAGATGACCTACCCAATTCCTAGAGATGAGTTTCAATGGACTTTATCTCCATTCTTTTAGCCACTTGGCTCTTGATATTTGTTACTTCTCCCTCCAACTACTACTTTCTGACCACAACTTCCTATGCTATTCTTCCAACTCTCATTCACATATTCACACCTTAATCTTCAAGATTTTCAGTCCTCTAATCCTCTCCTTCTTGCTCTCAGTCCCTCCCACTTCACTTCTTTCCCTATCCATTTTATTATTTATTTATTTTTTAAAGATATGCTTTTTTTTTTTTAGTGAGGAAGATTGGCCCTAAGCTAACATCTGTTGCCAATCTTTCTCTTTTTCTTTTCTCCCCAAAGCCCCAATACATAGTTGTATATCATAGTTGTTAGTCATTCTAGTTCTTATATGTGGGATACCGCCTCAGCATGGCTTGATGAGTAGTGCCATATCGACGCCCAGGATCCAAACCAGTGAACCCCGGGCCGCCAAAGCAGAGTACATGAACTTACCCGCTATGCCACTGGGCCAGCCCCCCCCCCCCATCCATTTTAGGCTTCATGATTCATCACTTCAACCACTCCCTTGCCAATGACCTCAACTTCCTTGTCCTTCCAACCTAGCCACCTGAAAAAAATCTCAATTAGAAGCTGAGCAAGCCTCTTGTCAGCTTTACAACCCCAACATGATTTTTCAAGAGTCTGGGAGTCATTCCTTTCAAATGTACACATCTAGGAAAATAACACTCCCATCTCCCATTCCCTGTAGGGGTTTAACCTAGGCACCTTTTTCTGAGCTGTAACCATATGCTTGTCATAGAAAGAAGTTTTATTATTCCTTCAGATAAAGACAATTAGCTAAAAATAAATGGCTGCCTTAACTACCAAGTGAATTTAGAATGAACCTCGTAAAAGAATGTGAAGCAGAGTCAACCCTGACGGCCTAGTGGTTAAAGTTCAGCAGGCTTTGCTTTGGCAGCCCAGGCGCAGAACCATACCACTCATCCATCAGTTGCCATGCAGTGGTGGTGGCTCACATAGAAGAACTAGAAGGACTTACAACTAGAATATAAAACTACGTACTGAGGCTTTGGAGAGGAAAAAGAAAAGAATTGGAAGCAAATGGTGCAGTCGAATTTTTTTATAGGAAGACAAGATGCTGTTAATCTTGAGAACTTATGGATGTAATGGCTAAAAATAGAATAGTTTTAACTGGTTGGCTGTATAAATAAGGCTGCATTTCTTTCTATCTTTGTAATCTCACTCACAGATTACCTACAATGCACTGTAATCTGGATATGCTTATTCAGTAATAAAATTGCTTTTTTTCCTATGTCTTGTGGAGAGGATTCTCTGGGTTGGCAGGATTTTTAGTCACTCAACACTGCCCTATGCCTCCAGGATCAAGTTCAAACTCTTTTACCATGGTTTATAAGGGCCTTCATCATCTGGCCCTTACTAACCACATTCTGTCCTCCCTTTTAAGGGCTTCGCATGTGTATAATTGAGTTGGTAATACTTCCTATTGCATGGTACTCTATTTTTGGTTCATGCTAGGTCTTTTCTTCTTTTACTCTTCCATTTTTCATCTCCCATAGGAACCTACTCTAGTGTTTCTTTGGTTTTTTTTTGGCACTTGAGCTAACAACTGTTGCCAATCTTTTTTCTTTTTCCTTTGTTTTCTGTCCAACGCCCCCAGTACATAGTTGTATATTTTAGTTGTGGGTCCTTCTAGTTGTGGCATGGGACGCTGCCTCAGCATGGCCTGATGAGTGGTGCCATGCCGGCACCCAGGATCTGAACCAGCAAAACCCCAGGCCATGGAAGGGGAGTCAAGGAACCCAACCACTCGGCCACAGGGTGGCCCTCACTACTCTAGTGTTTGTAACACATGCCTTTTCAATTCATCTTTAATTTCAATTCATCTTTAATAGGTTTTAGATATATAGTCTTGAAAAACACAATTTTATATACGTATGCTTACATTTTTCTTTAAAGTATGTTTGCGATCACTTCATGTTATTACACTAACACCTGCCGCCAACCCTCCTCTTTTTGCTGAGGATGCTGGCCCTGAGTCAGCATCCACACCTATCTTCCTCTACTTTTTCTTACATGTGGGACGCCCGCCACAGCATGGCTTGACAAGCAGTGCGTAGGTCTGCACCCTGGACCCAAACCAGCGAATCCCAGGCTGCCGAAGTGGAACATGTGAACTTAACCTCTGCGCCACTGGCCGGCCCCCACTTCATTGGTTCTGACTGAAGTAGTCCCTCAGTTTTAGCACATGCATATACCACACTTAATGTGCCCATTCTCTGTGACACCTACATTGCTTTCAGCACCTTGCTACCAGAAATAATGTTGTAATGAACACCCTCCTATAATGAACAAGTCTCCACAGGGACATGCAGGGTATTTACATAGCCAAGTAATTGCTGGGCCAAAGAGTTTACGCATACATAATTTCACTAAATACTGCCAAAATGTCCTCCAGAATGTTCTGGGGGAAGGGGGGAGGTGTAGACTGGTTTACACTCCCACTTGCAGTATATGAGAATTCTTTCTCATGTCTCCACCAAGACTTAATATTATTCAACATTCTAATTTTTGCTGACCCGGTAGGTGTAAAACTGTTTTACAGTGTTTTTCTGAAAATCAAAACCATCTAGCCATACTCACACAGGTTGGACACTAAGGACCGAAACTACCTACACTCCCTCCCCTCCCAGACACAACTTACTGTTCACATTGGCATGATTTTACTGTCCTAGGAGACCAGGATAATATTTTCATTGTTCAAATGGCTTGACTGGTCATTATGAACTCCCCAAAAGATGGATCAGCTCTGCAATGGGAAGCATCAACAATCCGTACAGTAAAATTCTCAAAAATCCTGGCCTCAGCTGTTCCTACCAATCCTGGGCTGTGATTTCATGATCCTTACTCAATCCTAATCAAGCTCCCAAATTGAAAGACCCACCTTAAACCAAACTTGCCATTCTCAAAAAATTCCGATCTTGCCTTTCTTCCCTATGTGCCACTGCCAAAGCTCTGCTGAGGTGTTCTCCCTTACCAGGGTAAGCAATACAGTCAGCACTGTTTTATCAACAGGTTGGGAGGGGGATATTTGGAGAACAGGCAAAAATATTTCCATGTGCATTTCTCTGATGACCAGTAAAGTTGAGCACCACCATCTCATACACAGTAGCTCTCCAGGTTTCTCCTTTTGTGAATTACTCATTCATATTCTTTTTGAAAAACCACTCCCTCCAGCTTTTCACTTGGTTCCTTCCTTATATTGAAGGTCACTCCCTGTTCCAAAAACCTTTAGAGCTTACTATCACCCAACGACTATTTTTAACTGCATGCCACGATCTCACTACTCTTTGTTCCAACCAAACCCAGCTATTTTTTCCCCTGCGATGACTTTCCCTCAGGAAGGATGCGGTGGCCAAATATCCTCCAAGGGTCAGTTTAAACACACCTCCCTGGTGACCCGCCCTCTCCTCTGCATTCCCATCGGGACTTCCCTTCGGACACTGACCAAGCCCTACTTCAGAGCCTGTCTCCTCTGTTCTGCTGGCCTTAGGGTTCCTAAAGGCAGGATGAGTATGGTAATATTTGCGGAGGAAACGAGGGAGACACCCAAGACACCTCGGCGAGCTGAGCTGACTGAGCTCCAAAGCCGCGGGGCAGGAACTACTTCCGGCCGGCGGACGGGCTCCCGTCGGGCCCCGCGACCCCGCTGCATGCCGGGACCTTCAAGTCGGAGGCCGGCGGCCGGGCCAGCGAGGGTGCTCTCAGAGGCCGCTCCAGCGCCCCGCGGTGATGCCTAACCCCGTAGCACTCCTTCCCGCTCCTCCTCAGAGAAAATGCAGCCCCCCGGCACTTACCCAAGCGGCCGTGAGAGTGACGAATTCGGCCAACACCAGGTTCCCGCCACGTCCTTTAAACCACCGCTTCCTGCCAGATATTAGCGGCGCTGCTGGCTAGCCAAGTTCCGACGGATACCAGCCTCAGCGTACGAGAGCAAAGGCGGGATGCTCTCGCCCTCCTGATTGGCTGGCTGTACGGTCGGGAGGGGGCCACCTAGAATGGTGACGCAAAGGGGCCGGGCGGGAAAGCTAGCTGTGGCCGGCGGGGATTGGTGGAGGGAAGCGGTACTTACACTCCCCTCCCCTACGTTTGTGGGTGGGGAAGCAAGGCTGGGACGCCGCGGAGACGCAACTCGTGGTTGGCGACTGTGCTTTCCCTAGGGCTCTAGCGATTGGTCGCTGGCCGATTGCACGGCGCTGATTGGACAGCAGCGGGCAGGCTGGAGGGAGGACTCCGCCTTGCTCCCGCCTCACCGCTTGGATTGACTGGCGGAAGGGGAAGTGGGGCGGGGGGGCGCAGGCGGCGGTGGGGAAGATGGCGTACCAGAGCCTCAGGCTGGAGTACCTGCAGATCCCACCAGTCAGCCGCGCCTACACCACCGCCTGCGTCCTCACCACCGCCGCTGTGGTGAGCAGCTGCAGCGCCAGCTTCTCGTTATCCGGGCTGGATATGACCGAGTCCTTAGGAAACTGGGGCTTAGGCTTCGGGGAAGCCCAGAGGGGTTGGTCACAGGGGTGGGTGGAGGCGTACAGCACTCACTTTGGGGTCGCAGTGACCCGGAGAGTGCTTATCCAGTGACCCGAGAAGGGATGCTTCTCCGTGAGGGGTGGAGGATCAGGCCTGCAGGTCAGTTTTTGAGAGATGAAGGCCGGACCTATAGCAAGTCAGGGCTGCGGGAGCCGCCCACCCAGGAAACGTGTCTCAAAACTCTGGCGATGGCCAAGTGGTAAGGTGGTGACTAGTGGGAGGTAGGCCCGCTTAATGAAGAAACACATGTTGAGGATAGAAAGCTAGAAGTTGTCGAGAGGGAAAAGTTTTGAAAGAAAGAGTCTAGATAGAGAGGTTGGCTGGAAGCACCCAGCCCTGACGGCGGCAGGGTCTTGAGTCTCGGTTCTCTGGAGTGAGGGTGTTGCTTCACACAGCTGTTTCAGGTGGTGCCCGTGAGATGGGCAGATTCGTGGCAGCTGATATCACCCCCTGCCTCCCATGCCCTCATGTCAGCGTTACCTATTGCAACATAAAACGAACTTTTACTTTGTGTTAGGTGTTGGGGATACAAAGAATTATACCAGTTCTAGAGAATTCTTTCCAACCTCTTCTGGCCTGAGAAGAAAGCCTTAAAGGATTCGGTCTAAGTGATGGAGAATTAGAAATTTCTAGGCCTACTTATCCTTGGTTGTACATGATGAAATTTTGTTTGTTGACTGATTTGCTCTAAGAAGTTCTTTTTCTATTTCAGCAGTTGGAATTGATCACACCTTTTCAGTTGTACTTCAATCCTGAATTAATCTTCAAACACTTTCAAGTGAGTGGTCCGTCGCAACTATGGTCGTTTCAGTTTTTTACTTGTTTTTCTTACTTTTTGGTAGCAAATCTTGCCAGACACTGTATCTCAAAAAAGAATTCGCTGGGAATATTTGGTTGTGAGTCTTATTATGGAGGGTATAAAGCAGTGACTTGGAAGCCTGATTGGGCTTCAGAATCACCTAGGGAGCTTTTAAGAGAGTCTCAAGCTCCTCATGTACCAAATCGTAATCACCAAGAGTAGGAATTAAGAATCTGTATTTCATTGTTAAAGTTCCCTGCATGGTTCTGATTTGATTTATCCGGTTCCTATATTTAGGTATCACTAGTTCAGAGTTATTGTAGTTTGAGAGGAGACTGACCAGCCAGCAACCCAGGGAGAATCTCACAGGGTGCCCTGATTTTGTCCACTCACCACCTGACACCTCTACCAACTTGGTGGTGTTGTCACTCTGGTCCAGTTCAGAAACTATTAGTGCTTGTTAACTGACCCATTTTTCAGGGATCAGATCATACTAACCAAACTCCAAAAGACCAATATCTAAAACAACATGCCAATTTATTAGATTACCGTGGGAGATAGTCCTTTTCAGTAATTAGAATGCTAAAAGAGAGATGTGTTTTCCTGCTCCAGGATGATCATATAAGGCTATAGTTGGAGTCAGAGAGAGTCCCAAAAGCCAGTAATTCTGTCTCTACATATGCTATTCTCTCTATCTCCAATGGGTTTCATTCATTTTATACCCATTGAACTCCAGCTTGCCCTTCAACACACAGCTTTTGTGTAGCCTTCTCAGATGCATCCTCCTTTGTGTCCCTAGGGTATCTGTAAATACTTCTTTTAGAGCATCTCCACCTTGTACTTGGACTTATTTATATGCATCTCTCCTCAGTAGGTTGAGGACTCTAAACTCCTGGATGCAGTTAGCATGCAGAACTGAATTGTTTCCACTTTAATAGTCGCCAACTCTTAAGAATTTAATGATATCTATAGCAGTCCTGTGGACTCTTGTTACTGCCGTCTTCTTCAGTACTCACCTGGTCCTTGCTGGGAGCTGTGGCTGCATCCAAGCATTTCTTCCTGTTAGCTTGCTTGGCAGGATTTCGCCTGGGGTTAACTCTTGAGAACACTGTGTATCTGCACTCGGCGTTAGGAGTTCTGTTTGAATTCAGAGTCTCCCTCGACAGGCTGTGTGTCCTTGGGCAAGCCATTTAAAAATGATCCAAGTCTTGGGCCGGCCCAGTGGCACAGTGTTAAGTGTGCACGTTCAGCTTCGGTGGCCCGGGGTTCGCTGGTTCAGAACCCAGGTGCGGACATGGCACTGCTTGGCAAAAGCCATGCTGTGGTAGGCGTCCCACATATAAAGTAGAGGAAGATGGGCACAGATGTTAGCTCAGGGCCAGGCTTCCTCAGCAAAAAGAGGAGGACTGGCAGTAGTTAGCTCAGGGCTAATCTTCCTCAAAAAAAAAAAAATCCAAGTCTCTTAGTTTTCTCATCTGTGAATTGGGGATGGTAGTACCAGCTTGGTACTACTTGTGGTCTCACAGGATTATTAAGATCACATGAGATAATAAAATACATTAAAACACTTTAAAATGTTAAGTGCTCTACCATTGTGAGTAGTTGTTTTTATTGCAGTGTGGATGGATTGAGTAGGGAAGAGCATATCAGGGTTTCCAACATGAAAATGAGTGTCTTTGCATCCACCAATTAGACTGGAATTATTAGAGCATTAGCTCTTTACCTGTAGGGAAGTAGTTATTTGTTCAGACCAGAACTTGAGTATTTGCTTTAGAATTACTCTTTACTCTGATGTTTCTGACTGCCTAGTATTGAAACATTTCTTGGCAGTTTATATTAGGTCCCTGGAGTTTTCCTCTGGTATCGCAAGACTGTTCGTTAGATTGTGATACTGCATATGTGACAGCACTGTTTTCTCTTCTGCAAATTAACCTAGTCTTGCCACCAAACTTTTTCCATCATTTGCCTGACCGTATGGTGTGGGCTTTCTTTAAAACATGATCACAAATTCAAGTTTTCTGTCATGTTATCCTTACAAATGTCAAGGGCTGAGTGATATCTTTCACACTTTCAACTAGAAGCAGGACAAAAGTCCGATGTCAGATTGTGTGCCCCACTTTTTAGTTCAAAACATAGTATTACCCTATCTTGGCCTTTCAACCATCGTAGTCATAGAATATCTCTTTTGTCTTAATATGGACATGTTTCCTCCTGTATTTTACTTAATCTATCGTTCTCGATTTTTTTTCTTTTAACAGATATGGAGGCTAATCACCAATTTCTTATTTTTTGGGCCAGTTGGATTCAATTTTTTATTTAACATGATTTTTCTGTATCCTTTATTAAGTGAAGTTACATAAAAATTTAGGCTTACTTAGGAAATACAATATTAAGTTGAAATTATTAATCCTGTTATTTTTGTAAACATGTTAGCTTAACTTCTGGGTACTGGCTCAGTGGTACACAGAGTGGTTGGTCAGACAGTAATGCTTTGAGAGTGCTTGTAGGTCATTGTTCAAATGGGAGGTTTAAAGCCAGAAAATCACATTTCTGCCAATAAGCCACTTAAAAATCTGATCAAAGAAGAGAAGTGATTTGAGTCATACTTACAAAATCACATCGGCACGGACCAAATGATAAAACACCACCTGAGTACAGTGATAATTGACAGTTTGGTATAGGTTTGGGAGTGGGCTCGTGAGGCATGGAGAACTGGAGATCTCCTTGGATCTTGGTTGCTAGTTCTACTGACTGATAAGACAGTGCCATGATGTCTGCCAGGCTGCCATGTTCCGGTTTATTGAAAGAGAGGAAGAACTGTGCTCTGGTCAGATGGTAATTGGGGCCACTGAGCAGGGCGTTCCCCCTCCATCCCCACCCTCTGGATTAAGAGGGAGTTCCAGCTCGCCTTGTCTGCAGTAGACAGAGGGCCTTGTAGGAGTGACAGGATTCCTGCCCCAGGATGGATTCCTGTGTCTCCTATATGGTATACCATTCTGGTAAGTTTAAATATAATTGATTTTTTTCATCGCAATGCATCTTTATTAACTGAGGTGTAGAAATGCTTAATATTCCTAGCCTGAAAAAGTAGATTATCACACAAGGCTTCTTGTTGGGGATTTCTTCCAAGTTAGGTTATGAAAAAGCAAGGGTGGTGCAGATTATGGTGTGGCTGAACATGGGAAAGACAGTACCAGTTTGAGAAGGTTGACTAGGTGACTGGAAGCATGTTTGTGCAGCATCTGGCCTAGTTCCCCAGTCAGGAACAGTTTTTGTGAAATAGGAGCTGGTCTTCACCTTGCCTAAAATGTCTGGTAAAAGAGAAATAACCATACTACCACTCATAAACATTCTTAGAGAAATGAAGGCTTGACTTACAAATAATGTGGAGTCCCAGTGTACTTAAGTGCTACGTTAAATTTTACTTTCTTCATATTTGTGTGTTTAACATTTTCTTAACTTGGAACTTAAGATATCGTTACTGTCGAATGCTAGAAGAAGGCTCTTTCCGAGGTCGGACAGCAGACTTTGTATTTATGTTCCTTTTTGGTGGATTCTTAATGACTGTATCCTTCAACAAATAGAACAACTACAGGAAAATGTGAAAGAACACCCTCTCTCTTCCTAAAGCTTTTCATCTGTCTCCCACAACCCACTAGGTCTTCTGAACAAACAGATAAAAGTAGACCTCTAGGTTTTAGCTTCAGGATGCTACTGTTTAATTTCCAGCATACTTTATGTGGCAGCTTTCTAAGCCTAGCGGTCGGACAGGATGCTTTTCTACTGTGAGCAAGTCAGAGGAACTTTTAACTGAGGTGGGTTACAATTAAGTGTCTTAGATATATTATTGTTGATGGTGTACTTCGCTCTTAAACTAAGTTGGTGAGACATTTATTTGGTCATATCAAAACTGATAAATTATTTTTTTAGAAAAGAATTTTCATCTAAATAACAGACTTGAATATAGTCCTGTCTGACAAGATGGTTTTGCTCCAGCTGGCTTTATTCACCTCTGTACAGGTGCTAATGGTGAGTGAGCTTTCCTGTAATTATAGACCAAGGAATTAACACATTTTCCAAAGAGGCAAGAACTTCATGAAAGCAGAATATTAATTTGAAGTAGCTACAATCCAGATTTGGATTGTAATGATGATTTGACCTAAGTAGGTTTTTGCCTGATTGCTCTAGGTAATTATTTTCAGGCTTTTTTTTCTTCTAAAGATGTAGTTATTGCTTGACCTTCCTAATTCACACTTCATTAGAACACAGTCTTGCCAAGTCTTCCCGATTACACGTTTAATGTTGGTATTTTCCTTAATGCCATCTGCTAGCTTTTTGGTTTGTTTGTGAGCTTAGTTTTCTTGGGCCAAGCCTTTACAATAATGCTTGTCTACGTTTGGAGCCGAAGAAACCCATATGTCCGCATGAACTTCTTTGGCCTTCTCAATTTCCAGGCCCCCTTTCTACCCTGGGTGCTCATGGGCTTTTCCTTGTTGTTGGGGAACTCAATCATTGTGGACCTCTTGGGTAAGAGTCTTATCACTACTTTTTCTATTATTTTACTTGTAAGCTTGTTTTGTCACTATTTTCATGTTTATTCTGCCTGGCCTTCACATATAGCTATTATAGGATTATTTGATAATTATATGCTCAAAGACTATAATCCTGTTTTTTTAATTTTTAGTAATTATGTTGACATTTCGTCCTAAATATAAGGAATATGTATTGGTAGATCCACCTGCAGTTGCGTTTAATCCTCTCCCTCATCCTTTATTTCTGGTTGATTCTAGGTATTGCAGTTGGACACATATATTTTTTCTTGGAAGATGTATTTCCCAATCAGCCTGGTGGAATAAGAATTCTGAAAACACCATCTATTTTGTGAGTATTAACACCAGGTTATGTGTTCCTTGCAGACAAACCAGGACAGGGTCCATGGTCTGTGTCATCTTGGCCCTCCCATAGCTCCTGGCACACACAGTTCGGGTCAGTAAATATTTGCAGATTGAGCAATCTGGCTGCAGTTGAGGAGCACTTGGATTGGGTAGGAGTAGACAGTGCTGGAGTGGTGGCAGGAGCAAGGTTAACCGGCTCAGGATGTCCTGAGGGTGGCTTGATAATTGCTGTCCTGGATGACCCCTGGCACCTCCCATCCCAGGGAGGAGGCTGCAGGTACCAGGAAAGCTGCTGTCTGAGGTTAGAGAGGTGAGGTAGCAAAATGGGCGAAACTGATTGAAGGCAAGCGTCTAATGGTGGAATTTCTGGCCTTCCAAGGAGGTGGGAGAGAGAAGCAGTGACTCAGAGTGAAGATAGCTTTGGGCTAGAAACCAGTTGTAGCTGTTCCACGGACCAGCTACGTAGTTTTAAGCGAGTCCCTTCTCCTTTTTTGCACTTCAGTTTCCTGAGGGTAGATCTTTGATTTATAGGACCTCTTTGTACTCCAGAATTTTGTGTGCTTGAGATATACTGCATTAAAAAGGGCTCACTTGAGGAGGAAAATTTGAGTTTTTATTATAAAGTGTTGGTTGTGCAATAGTTAAGCAAAAAGAAGAAAGTAAAATCCTCCATAATGCCACCACTTAGATAGAACTGTGGATACCATTCTTAGCTTTTTCTTTCTTTCTTTTTTTTTGCTGAGGAAGATTTGCCCTGAGCTAACTTCTGTTGCCAATCTTTCCCCTTTTTTGTTTGAGGAAGATTAGCCCTGAGCTATCATCTGTGCCAGTCTTCCTTTATTTTGTTAGTAGGTCATCGCCACAGCCGGGCTGACAAGTGGTGTAGGTCTGCGCCCCGGATATGAACCCATGAACCCAGGCTGCTGGAGCAGAGTGCGCCAAACTTAACTACTATGCCACAGGGCTGGCCCTCCATTGTTAGCTTTTTGCTGTGTATTCTTCAGTCTTTTACTGTCTGTGTACTTTTTAAAAATGCTATTTCACAACCTTCTTTTTAACGTAATATGTCATAATCATTTTTCCATCATAAATGTCCTACAAAGTTGTAACCGCTACATGATACCTCATTGTATGAACATAGCATGATTTTACTAATCCCTTACTGGTGGACATTGATGTTAGTTCTTGCTTTTCCCTTCTGTAATTGGAGTGGTGAACATCCTAACAGCTAAATCTTTGCACACATCCATGATTATTTTCAAAGGATAAATTCCTAGAAGTGGAATTGCTCTTTTGCTTATTGCCAAATTGTCCTTGAAAATGGATGTTCAAGTTTACATTTCTACCAGCAATGTATGTGTCCATTTCCCCACATCCTTGTCAAATGTGGGAGGTATTATATTTACCCTTTTCTAGTTTGATAGCTATAAGATGGTGTCTCATTTTTTACAATTGTTTTTCCTAAAAATTTGAAAGTTTCAGACTTACAGAAAATTATACACAGTATAAAGGACTTTTTTCCCCTTAGGTATTTAAAATTAAATTGTCGCTCTAATGTCCCAAGACCCCCATTAATATGTATTTTCTATAAACAAGGACATTTTTCTATGTATTCAAAATCAGGAAATAAACATTAATCCTCAGACCCAATTCCACTTTGGGCAGCATCCTAATAGTGTTCTTTATAGCAAAAGAATCCAGTTCAGATTCTGGTGCCGCATTTGGTTATCACGTCTCTTTAGTCTCCTTCAGTCTGGAACAGCTCCTCAGTCTTACCTTGACTTTCATGAAATTGACATTTTTGAAGATATAGGCCCGTTTTGTAGAATGCCTCTCAATTTGGATTTGTCTAATGTTCCCTCACATTTAGGTTCAGGTTCTGCATCTTTAGCAGGAATACAGAGAAGTGATGCTGTGTTCCAGCTGTAGCCTGTTAGCACAGAATTTTAATTTGTTGACTCGGTCAAAGTGGTAGTAGTCACTCTGATTACTTGATTAAGGTGTCTGAGGCTTCTCCACTGTAAAGTTACTTTTTTCTTTCATAATTTAAGTGTTTTGTGGAAAGGTTCTTTGAGATTATGTAAGTATCCCATTCCTTACCAAATTTCAATTAATTTATATCTGCATGAATTCATGGTTTCATGTTTTATTCATGGATTATAAACCCTTATTATAATTATTTATTTTGATCCTCATACTGTCCCAGATTTGGCTAAGAGGAACCCCTTCAAAGTGGCTTCTAAGTACTTTTCAGTATGTTCCCATCTTATTTTTTTAGCAATTTTTTACTTTCTGGTCCAAAAAGATATCCCAGGCTTATCTTTTGCTTTCCTAGAATCAGCTATTTCTTCTAGGAACCCTAGTTCCTTTCCAGTGAAGAATGGTAGTTAGAGGCCAAGATCTGGGTGCTAGATGTGCTCATGGCCTTTGGAGTGCTACTGTTCCCAAGTCCTCGATGAACAGAGCAGGGGAATTATATGTATGCATATGAGTGTATGCACATCTGTATTTTTATGTCTACAGTCATGCGCCACCTAACGACGCTTCCGTTAACTACAGCCCCGTGAGATTAGTACCATATAGCTAGGTGTGTAGGAGGCTGTTCCATCTAGGTTTGCGTTAAGTACTCTCTGATGTTCACACGACAAAATCACCGCATGACGCACTTCTCAGAACATATCCCCATTGTTAAGCGACACGTGACTGTATTTATTTTTTAAAACATGGGTTTCTACTGATACTCCCAGTTCTAGTACAAATCCATATGATTCGTTCTAGTTTTTTTCCTTTCTATATTTTTCCTCCAATGTTTCATCATGAAAATTTCCAAACTTACAGAAAAGTGGAAAAAAATTATACAGTGAACATCATTTACCTACCACATAGATTCTAAAATTAATATTTTATTACTGTTTTTGCTTTTTGTACATCTATCCTTCTGTCTTTCCATTCCAATATACTTAATTGTCTAAATAGTAAACTAAGTTCTTTATATGCAGCAAAATACACAAATCTCAGTGTGTCAACTAACGGGTTTCCATAAATGCACACATCTGTGTAACCCAAATCCCTATCAAGATAAGAAAATTAACCATTACCCACAAGGTTCCCTGTCAGTCCTTGCCCCCAACCCCTGAGAGCAACTGCTATACTGATTTTGTGCCCCCGTAGATTAGCTTTGCATGTTCTGCACTTCATGAGTGGAATCATACAGTATGATGTACTCCTTGGTATAAGGCCTCTTTCGTTCAACATAATGTTTTTGAAATGTATCTACATTGTTGCACATATCAGTAATTTGTTCTTTTTTTTTGCTGAGTAGTATTCCATTGTATAAATATACCACCCTTTTCCGTATTTCCTTATTCTCACTGACAGTGAGAGACCTGATTCCTATTATCATTAATATATTTACTTATTTAATTAATGCCCCATATATAACCATCCTCATCGCTGTCTCCCCCGCCTGTGTGGATGCCTTGCTTCTCCTGCTCCACCTCGGATTCTCCATGTTGGGCTGCCGTCTCCTGGGGATGCCTTCCTTACCCTAACTCAGGCTCTGACATGTTGAACCTGACCACCTCCATGTGAGCGTGCCCGGGTGGGCTCTTGACTCCCTGTGCCAGCTGCTCTCCCCACCCCCATCCTCCTCTGCCCTCCAGGGACACCTACTTTGTTCTGCTCCACCTAATGTTTGGGAAGTGGAAGGGGTCTCAGTTTTTAATATGCTTTCCTTTAACTATTGTGAGAGCAAACATTTTTATCTTTATTGACCATTTGGATTTCTTTCTTCCTTTTTTTTTTTTTTTTTTGGTGAAGAAGATTCACTCTGAGCTAACATCTGTTGCCAATCTTCCCTTTTTTTTGACTTGAGAAAGATTAGCCCTGAGCTAACATCCGTGCCTGTCTTCCTCTCTTTTGTGTGTGGGTCCAGTGGTGTAGGTCCTCTTGACAAGTGGTGTTGGTCCGTGCCTGGGATCGGAACCTGCGAACCTGGACTGCCGAAGTGGAGCATGCCAGACTTAACCACTGTGTCACAGGGCGGGCCCTGGATTTCCTTTTTGAATTGCCTATTCAATCCTATATTTTTCCATTGGTGTGTGTGTTTGTTTTTACTGTTAATTTGTAAGAATTAAAGGAGCTCATTTTGAAAGATAAATGCTTTTTCTGACCCCAGGGTGAAATAGAAGTTTTCAGATACATTTCTAATTTTATCAGCTGTAGGCAAGTACAATTAGAAATATGAGTGCAAACAGGGGATGCTGCTTTTTAATGGTTAATTCTTTAAGGAGACTTTGAATGACTATATAATAAATATTACATAAAAAAATCTTTTGGACATTTACTATCCCTTCCTATGCTCTGCAGTAATTTTTCTTGGAATAACTTGTTAATTTTTTAAAGATTTTAATTGTGATAAAATACACATAAAATTTATCATCTTGTACATTGTAAGTGTACAGTTCAGTGGCATTAAGTGCATTCACATTGTACTTCTGTCACCACCATCCATCCATAGCACTGTTTTCATATTGCAAAACTGCAACTCTGTCCCCATTAAACAATAACTTCCCATTCCCCTCTCTCCCCAGCCCTTGACAACTACTATTCGACTTTCTGTCTCTGAGTTTGACTACTCTGTACTCTAGGTTCCTCATGTAAGTGGAATCATACAGTATTTGTCCTTTTGTGACCAGCTTATTTCACTTCGCATACTGTTTTCCAGGTTCATCCATGTTGTAACATGTACCAGAATTTCTTTTTAAGACGGAATAATATTCCATTGTATGTATAGACCAGTTTGTTTATGCATTCATCTGTCCAGGGATACTGGGTAATACCTTGGTTGAGGAGAGACATTCATGATAAATTAAGTGAAAATCAGGTTACAAAACAGAAGTAATATGATCTAACTTTTGTAAAATTACTTACATAAAAATTCTGGAAGAATAATGACTAACTTCAGTAAGGATTATCTCTGGGGATTTAGGATGTTTTGCTCATCTATATTGCCTGTTTGCCTGTTTTCTCTGCAACATACATGTATTGCTTGTGTAGTTAAAATTAGTAAAGGAGGTAAAAGTTAATGTAAATGTTAAATAATTATGGATACCTTCAAAATATAACTATTTGATTGGCAGGCAGATGCAATGCTTGTCCATTGGTGGAAACCCTGTGGATCTTTACTGATCTTGCGGTATTTCAGACTAAGATGACTCTGGGACTAAATTATATCCATTGCCTGTCTTTTAGGAAGGCTATTTTTGATACACCGGATGAGGATCCAAATTACAATCCACTACCTGAAGAGCAGCCAGGAGGCTTCGCCTGGGGTGAGGGCCAGCGCCTCGGCGGATAAAGTGGCAGTGCCAATAATGAGACCCAGCTGGGGAGGACTCACTGACATGCCCATTGGGATTCTTTTATCCTTTGTATTGGAGACGCGTGGACACTTTCGACAGCTTGACAGATTTTAACTCCAGAAGCACTTTATGAAATGGTACACTGATTAATCCAGAAGACATTTGCAGCAGTTTGCCAGTGGTTCCTCAATACACTGGTACTGAAAGTGTAATCTCTCGGAGCCAAAAAACTGGAGAAACAAACACCCTGCCGCCTCTAACGAACAAGTACATGAGTACTTGGGTTCTATGGTGTAAGGCAGAGCTTTTTCCTCCTCTTCTTCTTTGATAGATGAGGTCATGGTGTAAATGGAAGTTTCAGAGAGGACAAAATAAAACTGAATTCCATCTCTCTCTCACTGAATTAAAGCTTTTGTGTGTGATCTTTTAAATTATGATCCTGTATTCTAGCTCTCCTGCATAGGTCTGAGCTCAGAGCAATTGACATGCTCACTCTTCCTGTGTCTTCACGGCTTTTGACTGGATTTCATTTCAAGATTGGAAGTATGTGGCTGTTATACTGTGGCTGTATACACATCATACTAATGCAGAATGCCAGCTCCACTAGGAAGAAGATTTAGTTCTGTTGTCCAGATAGTTTGTTCTCCATCTGGATTTTGCAGAACTTGAAGTTGTCAGACAATGTGGAAAAAAGGGGGAGGGTGGTTCTTGTAGCAGCAGGAATTCAGCTATGGGAGAGTCTCCTATAAGTGGAAAGCAAATATGGCATCTTATTTACTCTGCTTGCATTTCTCCACTAAGAAATATCCAAGGAAAGACAGGTAATGGCCACATCTTGGAAAACAACAGGAAGATCTTCTTTAGACCTGGAAAGCAAGTTCGAATGTTGACTTTGGAGCCAGAAGAACAGGCACTAGTTGGGCCGGGATCCGTTTCTCCTGGGTCTTTGGCTGGTTGACCTTTGTCATTTGCTTCATCAAAAGCCAAAAAGCTTTACATGGTATACCTTCCCAATCAGGTAGAAATTAGACAGGGTCGCAGAAGTAGGTAGTTAATACCTGTGGTTCAGTAAATACCTAAAATATTAACTTTTCTCAGTTTCAGCAGGTTTGCATTCACACTGCTTAAGTAATTCAGAGGACCCAGAGGAATAAAATGGACACCCCCACAGAAGAGATTATTTCAAACAGCTTTCATAAACAGCATGTAGGTACAGGACCTACATTTTCCAAGTAGTTCCAGCCCAACTAAGTGATAGCTTTCTAGAGTGTGAGATTTTCCTCAGAAAGATGGGTGTGAGTTTTAGATTAAACATAATAAACATATTAAATAGGAATTTTTGGATTGTGAAGTGAAAAGTCTTTTAATATCTAAATGGAATATGCATAAGTAATAGAATTTAATATGGATATTTTACATGTTGCTAGTCAGTAACTTTGAATATGTTTGTTGCAATTTTATGGAACTTGGGTTAATGGGACTGCTTTTTTGTCCTAAGTGGTTTAAAAAATATCTTTCAAGTTTAAATGCCAATCTTAGAATGTATAATCCTTATGGGATTCTTAAATTTTGTCATATCTTGTCTTTGTTCAAGAAAGCTTGAATTTAATTAGACGGGTTTTTCTTAATTGTTTATTTGGGGCTAGAAATAGGTTTCTCTAGTTTTATTTGTTCTCCCTTAGTTAACTTTGAGTTATCCAATTCATGGAACTTTTGTGGTAAAATTTTAATCCTAAAATCTGTTCACTGTTCATTTAAGTAAGGGATGTCTGTACATATTGATGACTGGGTAAAAACAGGAAACAAGTTTTGAATTTATGGCCTAAACACAGTCAGTCACGGGATTTTGATTTCTCTGATTTTGGGTGAGAATTGCTGCGGCAGGATGTCCTACTGTGCTACTACACTGTGTCCTGCTCGGTGGGACTTTGAATCACTGACCTCTTAGCAGTTTGGCCAGTCCCACTACCACCGTCCCTAGCCGTGTGGCTTGACAGGACACCTAGGCTTACGTGGACATCAGGAAAGTCCTCACTTCTTCCCAGTTTACCTCTCAGTCTTACTTCTCCCAGAACATACTTCTTTTTCATAATGCAAGTCAACTGAAAAGTGAGATTTGATATATGGCTTGTGACCGCTTACCTGACATACATAGAATTTAAGGGATTCCTGGATTCTCCCAGTAATACTGAAAAGCACACCTGACTAAGGCGTAGGGTTTTTTTGTTGTAGAAATACAGTATATGTTCATTGGAAAAAATGGACGTGCAAATTGCATCTCCCTAGGAGATTAATTTTATATACATTTTGGTGTGTTTTTTCACTATGGATTTCTATTTGTTTCTCTCTTCCACTTGTTCTTTTTCCATGTCACTCTTGTATTTCCTAATAGCTTTCATACAGCTTGTGTAGTCTCTCTAAGCAGAGAGCACCCAAGTCCTGGATCTTGGAAATGAAACCCTCACTCTGTCTCGGGGGCCTATGAAAATTAGGAACTATTGGAGCTATTGGCATGTTGGGTAAGGGGCTTCCTAGAATTGTCATTTAACCTTGATAGCATTTGATGTTGTGGCTCTATTTTCCTTTGACAGGTGAATGCCATCCGTGTTGCTAGTCACAATATTGCCATTGTTTTCAGTGTTCTGTAGGATGTCCCCTAAACTCCTTGCATATTTTATGAGTTTGCATTAAACTTGTTGAACTTTGTATGATCAAGTTCAAGTGTATGCGTACTTCTCTGCTCAGAAATTCACAGTGACTCCTTAGGAAGCCCCCATGTCAAATTCATACTTTCTGTCTTCCTCTGAACCTTACTCCCACTTCTACTGAACAGGAATCTCAATTTAAGTCTCTTCAGTCCTTCAAGGCCTGGCCCCGTTCCTGGCTTCTCAAAAGGTCTTGACACTAGGGCCTATTTCATTGTCTTTCTTTGAGTCCCTATAAAGCTTCAAGTCTGTACAACATACTCTTACACCAAATTATATATTGTCTTGTACTCTTCCTAGCTGGTACATGTATATTAGTCTTGTCTCCCTCATGAGAATGTAAGCTCCTTAAGGGCAGGGACCATGTCTTAAATTTTTGTATCCACCACAGTGCCTAGCACAGTGCTTGGCACATGGGTGCTGAATAAATACTTTGTTTATCGATCAGCAAACTATTATCTGGTATTTTTAATTACAGAGAGATTAATGTGTGTGCTTGCAAGCTTGTACTTAGTTACCAAGGCTTTATGATTGTCTCAAAGCGGGAATAAAACACAATTGAGGGCAGTGGTTTGGTGGTCAGACAAGCCAGCCAATAGCAGTGCCCACCAGCTGGTCTGGTCATGGTAAGAACAGATAGTTAAGTCCACAGACCATCTCAGATGAGTTAAGAAAAATGTGTCTGACAATTCACTTTTTGGAAGAAGAGCCCAGATAATCTTTGACTAGTTACTAGCTTGTGATCATCTGCATGTGAAAGCCACTTAACCACAAGAGACTTTTCTTTTGGAGGGATAGCTGGGTCATTAGGCCAGAAATTATGGGTGAGTTACCCACACATGTGGTTTATTTTGCCTGTACCATTTAAGAAAATTTTTTAGAGCCAACATTTAAAATTGACAGATTTCACATGAAAATCTTCATTTTTGGCTTTTCCAGAAAAAACTGGAAGATCTGGCAATACCAGGCCTGCATGGCAGCTATTGCCTAGAGGTAACTAGTGACTGCTTCTAGAGATAGGGCATGTGCTCTATCAAGAGATTATTTCACCCATTTATGTTACCTACCTGGACTCTTGAAATCATTTGGAGCATATGTCTCCTGCATTAGGTTACTCTGGAAGGCACACTGGGAAAGAGGGCTGACATCTGTCTTTTACATACTCAAGGTCCATAATTTGAGAGTTAACATTTAGTTATTGCTATGGTTTGGATGTTTGTGCCCCCCCAAATTCATATGTTGAAATCCTAATGCCTGATGTGACGGTATTAGGAAGTGGGGACTTTGGGAGGTGCTTAAATCACATGGTGGAACCTTCATGAATGGGATTAATGCCTTATAAAAAAGCTCCAGGGAGATCCATAGCCCCTTCCATCATGTGAGGATACAGAAAGAAGGCGGCAGCGTTGAACCAGGAATAGGGCCCTCACCAGAAAGGGACCATGCTAGTGCCTTGATCTTGGACTTCCCAACCTCCAGACTGTGAGCAATAAATTACTGTTGTTTATAAGCCACCTGATCTGCAGTATTTTGTTATAGCAGCCTGAACAGACTAAGACAGTTATTTTCCCTTTTGGTTTTGGGTTGCCTTTCTAAGTTAATATTTAGGGGTAAAAAGTGAGATTTTGTCATTTTATTCTTAAACGCATATCTGCTATTAGTTCAACAAGCACATTTCCAGTAACCCCTAGTCACTATACTGTCAGCAACTAGAGGAAAATTACCTCTGAGCTGGAGGAAAGGGAAAGGTGGGTTATTGGTTTTTTTTCTTCTTCTTCTCCCCAAAGCCCCCCAGCACATAGTTGTATATTCTAGTTGTGAGCACCTCTGGTTGTGCTATGTGGGACACCGCCTCAGCGTGGCCTGATGAGCGGTGCCATGTCCATGCCCAGGATACGAACCAGTGAAACCCTGGGCCGTGGAAGCTGACCGTGGGAACTTAACCACTTGGTCACCTGGCCAGCCCCAGGAGGGTTTTTAACAGGTTCACAAACCGGGTGAGTTTCATGGAAATGAACTTCAGAAGATGGCCAAAGTCCTTCACATGGGTTAAAGCTTATGATGAATTCTCTGGAAATCACATTTCCTGTATGCAGAGGAAATTGCTGCTTGCCAGTCCTTCTGTGGCGAACTAGCAAATTATCTGAGCTTTGAATTTAGAAGGGGAAGGAGGAACTAGTTATATCCTATTTTCCCCCTGGAGTTCTGAATCTTTCCTTGATTGGTGTGTGAATGATGGGGCTGGGGAGCCTTGTGGAGAGCTTGAGAGTCTGACAGGAATAGTTGGAGAAAGGAAGGGTAAATTTTAGTTCCATTGAACTCCCTCTTTTCCTGCAGACTATGTCCAGTAAGACAGTCACTTTCTGAGGAGAACAGATGATTGTCATAGAATATATCATATACCTCCTTCCTCTTCTGTAACACAAGGTGATCACCAGTTTCCTTTTCAACATTCAGATTTTGTGCCATCTGAATGACTTTAAGTAATCTCAGAGGCTCAGTTTCTTCATCTGTAAATTGGCGATACTATCAATATCTACCATATCAAATAAGTTATTTAGAGGATCAAATAATGCAACTGTTTGTGTTTTCTTCCTCACAAAATTAAGTACTTTCCTGGAAGAGCGAGTATTATTGTGAACAGAGAAGGGAAAACGCATGTTTACCGGAAAGTGTTACCAGGACAATAAAACAGTCAAAGAGAAGACTGTCATTATCCAAGGTTAAGGTCCCGCGGAACGGTACGCCCGGTCTTTCGCTGTTGTCTCTCCGGACCTTTTTTCCGTTGTACCTTAGACGCTGCTCACCCCGGCCTCAGGAAGTGAAAGCCTTCCCAAGCTCCCAGTGCATGCTGGGAGTTGCGGTCCCTTTCCTAAAGGCTGGGGGTGGCCGTGAGGACCTGGATGGCTGCGGGAGCCGCCAGCACGTGGCGGGAAGGGGCGGCGCGCGCTAGCTGTCTGGTCCCGGGAGCGGCAGCCGCTGCCCGTCCTCGCGCCTCGTGTTGCGGTGCCCTCCCGACATGCCCGAGGAGGCGGGCTTCCCGCCGGCCAAGAGGTTCCGGCCGGCCTCTGGGCCTCCGAGCCGCGCCGGGTCCTGCCCTCCCGGGAGGCGCGTGGTAATGCTGCTGACTGCGGGCGGCGGCGGCGGCGGGGGAGGAGGCCGGAGGCCGCAGCCGCCCCTGGCCCAGCCCGCGGCCAGCCCCTACCCAGAGGCTGTAGAGCTGCAGCGCCGGAGTCTGCCCATCTTCCAGGCGCGGGGGCAGCTGTTGGCCCAGCTCCGGAACCTGGACAGCGCCGTCCTCATCGGTGAGTGGCCCGCGGGCGCCTCCTTCCAGTCTCCCCGCTCGTGGCTCTGCGAGACCGGGTCGTCTTAGGTGCCTTTCGACCTCTTTCATTCGTTTCTACAACAAAACTGACCGTTTTTTCTGTTCCAAACTCGGAGAGGGGCCTCGGGGAGAGTCAGGCAGCCCAGTCCTGGAGGTGCTTACAGCCCAGTGGGCGTGCCCAAAGTGTTAGGCAAAGACTCACCTTCCGTGTGAAAGGGTAGAGTGGTGTACCGGGGGCTTTGGGAGCCTAGAGGAGTGGGTCTGAGCCAGTCTGGGAGGAGGCGGCGGGGGAGGTGGTCCCCGAAGGAGGGCAGTCTGCCCAAAAGGGAGAGCCTGCAGCGTAGGAGACGTAGTGGAGGCGAGGAACAGTCCGTTCTGTCTGGGAGTAGTAGTTTCTGGTGCATGAACTAAGAGGCAGAATTGTGGGTCGAGGACTGATTGCAAGGGGCTTTAATTCCTAACGTTTAAGTAAGGGGAGTTCCTGGAGGACAGAGAGGATGACCCAGGAGAGCCATAGTCGTAGGAATGGAGTTGTAAGAAGGGAGTGGACAGATAGCACCAATGAGGGCCAGTAATATATAAACCAGAAAATGCCCACTGGATTTGGATGTGAAGTATTGATTGTGGATCCCATGGAGCACCATTTCAGCAGAGCTGTGTGGTATGCGTTGTCACCGGGCTGAGGAGTAAGTAGGAGGTGAGGGAATGAAGGCAGTGGGAGCAGGCTTCTGTTTTGAGAAAAAGACAGGAAGGGAGCTGAGAACTTGCAAGTATTCCTAGATTGAGGGGAAGAACTCAGTAGAGAGGGAGGCTGAAGACGGGAAGCAGGCACTAACAGAGCAGAGCCCAAGGGGCATGAGGAAGGGGGACACTACAACAAGGGCTACAGGCATAGTGGCCTGAAATATGGAGAAGATACCCAAGAGGCTGGGGGGCTGCAGAAAGGAGGTAAGAATGGGTGTGACTGCAGAATGTAGGGAGATGCAGAGGGAGATCACATTTGAGGACTCACTTTTTCTATGAAATAGGCACAGGAGCTCTGCTGAGAATGGGAGTCATAGGGCCTCACGTGGGCCCTCGGGGAGGATGGGGACAGAAGACAGGCTGCAAAAGCAAGAAAAGGATCAATAGTAGTGCTGGTACCCGGGTGCATTTGGCCCCACTACAAACTCAGGTCTTTGTCTGTGCAGTTGGGTTATTTTACTTTAGTGATGCTCAGTTACCTGGTGTAGGAGCAGAAAAGATGGACAGGGAGACATTGATTCAAGTTAGGGGTTTTGCCCGGTGGATTCAGTGGGAGGAATGCAGAAGAATCAAATTTTTAGTCCATGATTCTTGGCCAGGTCAGGAAGGATGAGCAGTCAGAGAGGAGGAAATACAGGAATGATACAGGACTATAAGACTCTGAGGTCAGAGAGGTGTAGTGGTAGCCAGGGAGGGGAAGGATGCGCAGGTTTACTGAGTTCTTTGTTCTAATTAGGCATTGTTAAAGCAACCCACAGAGGGCAGGAAATAACACTAGGTGCTTGCTGTATGCAGGACGTTCAAGTACATGGAAGCGACAGACAGACCTTCTCTGCCTTCCAAGAGCTTCCGGTATTGCAGGAGGACAGAAACGTTAAACACTTCTGCATAATGTAGGGTGGTCAGTGCTGGAAGAGAGAGGAACAAGGCACTGAGGAGCACAGTGGAGACCACCAGTGCAGCCCAGGGGAGAGAGTTTGAGGTTTAACTCATCCTGTAGAGTTTGTCAGGCAGATGATGACATGAGAGCAGGTCTTTCACAATAGTGTGGGCAGAGGCAGAGGGTTTGAAAGAAAGCAGGCTAGGGAATGGGGAGGAGTTTGTTATGGCTGCCGTGTATGAGTGGATGTGTCTTCGTGTCAGAATTCATAAATCTCATTTATTCTTTTGAAAGGCACGACATCCTTTTTACATAACAGTTGTATTTCATTTTATGTTTTTACTATACCAGTTACCTATTGTTGAACATTTATATTATTTCCAATTTTTTGTTGTCATGAGTGTTGAATAACACGTCTTTAGTTATTTCTTTAGAATCAATTCCTGCAAGTGGAATTGTGGGTCAAAGAGTATAAACTTTTTAAGGATTTTTCTAATATAATTTGGCCTTCCTAGAAACAATTCCAATGAACACTCCACCAGCAACATACCTGAGTGCCCATTTTCCTGGGGCTTTATCAACTTAGAGTTTTCTGTTTTGTCTTTTCCTTCTGACTTGGTTTGGTGATATCGTTTCAATTTGCATTTAAATGACTTTTATTTTTTCTTAGGGGAAACTGGCTCTGGGAAGACGACTCAGATCCCTCAGTACCTGTACGAAGCGGGCATTAGCCGCCAGGGCGTCATTGCTGTGACCCAGCCTCGCCGCGTGGCTGCCATCTCTCTTGCTACTCGAGTCTCAGATGAGAAAAGAACTGAACTTGGGAAGCTGGTACCCGATTTCTTTACTAACAGTTCTTATCCCCACACCCCGTGCCCCTGCCTTTTATTTTTCTGAACAAGACTTCTTACACATAGCCAGCTTCTTTCTTGCCACAATTGTTTAGGCCTATCTCAGAGTTTTTGTGGGGTTTTTTTAATCAGTTCCTAAGAGATCAGAGGGTCTGACAGACTATCATTGCCATTTGCTTTGGTTTTGAAATCTGTTGGCAAGTTGGACAAATTGGTTGTTTCCCTTGAGCATTTTTAAAGCTTCAGTAAATTCTGTTAAATCTCTGATCTATATATCTTTCTAAAAAATTGTAAGAGGGCTGGCCCCGTGGCTGAGTGGTTAAAGTTCCGTGCACTCTGCTTTGGCAGCCCGGGTTCGTGGGTTCACGTCCTGGGTGTGGACCTACTCTACTCATCAGCCATGCTGTAGAGACATCCTACATACAAAATAGAGGAAGACTGGCACAGATGGTAGCTCAGGGCTTTTCTTCCTCATGCACACACACAAAAAAATTGTAAGCATTTTTCTAGTATATATGTGGGTATTGAGAATGAGTCCCAGAACTGTATATAAGTCAGATTTATTTGCATTTGTTTGTGTTTATGCATTTCACTTAAAAACGTCTTGGACGTGTTTTCATATTTGTACATAGCTTCACTTGAAACTATTAAGTAACTAGGGATAGGAGGCTAGTTTTAAATTCTTTGTAATGCTCATCATAATTGCAGTTAAGGGAACATACCTGTTGTCTGTGTCCGCCACCAGCCTGCATGCTCCCAAGGGAGCAGGGAAGATCGGTGTTGGTCTTGTTCACTGTGATAGTGCAAGTGCCTGGCACAATGCTAGTTACATAGTGGCTGTTCAACAAGTGTTTGATGAATGAATAATTTCTCTACACAGGTTGGCTATACAGTGCGCTTCGATGATGTCACCTCAGAAGACACCAGGATCAAGTTCCTGACAGATGGCATGCTTCTGCGTGAAGCAATTTCAGACTCCCTGCTTCGGAAGTACAGCTGTGTCATTTTAGATGAAGCCCACGAACGAACTATCCACACAGATGTGCTCTTTGGAGTGGTGAAAGCTGCACAGAGGAGGCGAAAGGAACTGGGGAAGCTGCCTCTCAAGGTAGGCACAGCAGGCTTAGGAAGGAGGCCCGTGTTTCTTCCTCAGCCTCTTCCCTTTGCCCATCTGCTTCAGAACCAGCGAGAAGGCTGTCCTGGTGTTGTGTCCCATCCTCCCCTTCCCTCTCATCCACAGGTGGTTGTCATGTCAGCCACGATGGATGTGGACCTGTTCTCTCAGTATTTCAATGGAGCCCCCGTGCTCTACCTGGAGGGTCGGCAGCATCCAATCCAGATTTTTTACACCAAACAGCCTCAGCATGATTACCTGCACGCCGCACTAGTCTCAGTCTTCCAGATCCACCAGGTAGGAATGGGGTGTTAATTCCTGGAAAGGTCTGCCTCACCTTGGAGCTAATAGAGCTTTCAGTCTTAAAAAGCAAAGCTACTGAATGAAGCAAGTTTGTGAGCTGAATCGTTAGGATGGATATTTTTATCCTTTTTTCTGGTTTCTCTTATTTCCTGTGAAAAAGAAAAATAATTCACTTCTGACCAGCATCTTTCCCAGTTGAGCCAGAAAACTTCTATATATTAGAGCGGTGGCTTGCAAACTTTTTTTGATCATAACCCCTAGTCAGAAGCACATTCTATGTTGCAACCTAGTTCATAATATATATAACTGAAATAAGTCTTATGAAATACTGCCTTCTTTACCACGTGTGGTATCCTCTGATATTTTCTATCTCCTTTTAAAAAAAAGTTGGTATTGACCCAATGGTGGGTTCAAATTTAGTTTTCTTTTCGAAAAAAGCTGTTTTAGAGAAACATTTCAAAAATCTCTTCCCATTTTATTAAACATTTAAAAATTTGAGTGATTGTCACCTCATTTTTGTTTAATTTGTATAAGACTGACTTTTTACCTTCCTATTAACTTTCTGAAAAAATTTAGAGGCATACTTTTTAAATTAATTTTTATTTTAAGCTAAATAATGCACACATAATTTAAAGTTTACAAAGTCAAGCAGTTAATTCTAAAAGGCTCGTAAAAAAGCAGCAGTCGCTTTTCCTTCCCCATCCCAGATCCTGCTCTTTAGGGTAACCACTTTCAATTTCTTAGCTATTCCCCTGGATATTACTGTCATAGTTCTAAAAACAACCTGCTTATATTGCTATTTTTTGACTTACTGATGTTAGGTGTTACATGTTAATTTCTTACCATGGTAGGTGATGATTTAGAAATACCCCTCCCCTCCTCTCGCTTCCCTCCATCCCCTCAACAGAGTTACATCACAATGCTTCTTAGATCAATCTCAGCACGTACAATATTATGATCCTGCATTGCCAACACTGCACCATCTCAATGCCTCCTTCCTTGCCCAACACAGTTGTACAAGTTTTCTGTGTACCTACGGCTAATTTTTTCCCACGTGTTCCAGCATCTATCATATGCCAATCATGATTCTTTTTTATGTGTTTAAACACAGTCCACTTTTTCCCAGAGTCCTTTATGCTGCTTTTCTGCTCAGAACAGGTTGCTCTTCTTGGCCTCTGCACAGCTGTTGTCTTGACTCTTGCCTTCACTGTCCTCTGTGTTAAACCCCCTTATGACACTTGTGTCTTCTCAGCCTCCTGGCTGCATCGGGTGGAGGAGGGCCCTTGGGGTTAACAGCACTGTACTCTGACTGAGCCAGTCCTGGGTTTTCACCCTCGCACAGCCTGCCTCCGCCTGCTCCTGAGTTCTGAGCCTTTCTGGCTTCTGCAGGGAAGTTGGCTCATCTCTTGTCACTGTTCCCCTTAGCAGACACCCAGGTGGGAACTTCCTGTGCCTAGCCAAGTCATCCACCTCCTCCCCTATCTCTTCCATCTTTCAAAAAGGGGTTGAAACGTCTGATCTCTTCTCTTTTCCTGTTGGCCATGTCTTTCTGGACTTACACCTTCGTTGTCAACAATTTTGATCGTGTTTGGAGGGGGTCGATCTGCATTGTTTAACTGGTAAAAAGCAAACTTGAGGTGAGAATTTCTCATGAATGATGCCAGCAGGTGCTTTCAGGTGATATGGTGGCTTTGATGAATCCTCCCCTTGATGCAGCTTTAACTATTTTAGATTTTATCCTGTCTGTGTATTCCTCTGAACATTTGTCCTGGTAATACTGGGCTAAAAAACGTACATGCACACACACATAAATATATATATTTACCATATATACATATGATATATATATACATGTATACACATGCACACACACATATAATTATTATTATTAAACATTTAAAAAGTTATTTTGCCACTCAAACACTTTACAAATTAATGTATCTGAACAGACTTCAAAGAAAGCTCAGGTGAATGGGAATGTTGTGAACACTTGAATGTTCTTCCCTTTGCAAGGAGAAGAACCCATTTAACCTCGGTGGCTCAAGCAGTGTGCCCTTGGGTGTATGGAAGGGCTTTTTTTTTTTTTTTTGGTAAGGAAGATTGTCCCTAGATAACATCTATGTCAGTCTTCCTCTATTTTGTGTGTAGGATGCTGCCGCAGCATGGCTTGATGAGCAGTGTGTAGGTCTGTGCCCTCGATCCAAACCCACGAACCCCTAGGTCCCTGAAGCGGAGTGCGCGAACTTAACCATTATGCAGCCAGGCTGGCCCCTGGAAGTGCTTTTGATGGTGTCGTTGCGTAAGGGTTCCTTTTCCAGCATGACCGTCATCTCCATAGATCAGGATTTCCCCAAGTTGTCTTCTGTTTTGTCAGCTTCACCTTTCAAGATGATTACGGAGGGAAGGAAGCTTTATGCAGACGTTATTTGCTTGGCTGAGTGTGCTTTTCATGGTATTGTTCTTCCTGCGAAAGCAATTTGGTGATTTTCCTTCAGAATTTCCTTAACTGGTTTTTAAACATAGCTGGCTAACTTGTGCAAGTTACGGCTTTCTGCCTTATCGGTAACGGTTTTCCCCCAGGGGAGACGCCAATGTTTAGGCTCATGTACATCTCCGTGGTTAAGAAAAATAACTCTGGAAACTTCATCGATGACCCTTGTCTTTTTCCTGTGCGCCCACACTTCTATCGAGGCCTGGTAATTCCACTCTACCTTTTTTATAGGAAGCCCCTTCTTCTCAGGACATCCTGGTGTTCCTCACTGGTCAGGAGGAGATCGAAGCAATGAGCAAGACCTGTCGAGACATCGCGAAGCACCTCCCGGATGGCTGCCCCTCCATGCTGGTCCTTCCGCTGTACGCCTCCCTGCCCTACGCCCAGCAGCTCCGCGTCTTCCAGGGAGCCCCAAAGGTGAGTGCACCACCTGCCGCATCGCAGCCCTGTCCCGTGCGGCCTGTGTGCTGTCAGCAGACTCCGGATAAGGTGTAAGGGACAGGATGCACAGGTGCCAGGTATGCTGGCTGAAAAGCTGCAGGAATAGAATGTAGCCACAGGTCCAGCTCTTCCGCAGTAGGAACAGGGAAGCGGTTGTCCGGGGACGAGGGAGAGTGCAGAGGCAACAGTTGGAAGGTAAATGAGTGACTCTTCTCAGGTCCAACATAAACAAGCCCTATTTGTCCATGGTACCATTTATTGGGTGCCTGTGCTGTGCCAGGCACTGTGCTAAGTGACACTTTACGTACAATGTCTCTCATCCTCTTGAGAACCGGCAAGGTCGGTTATGATCCCATGATAAACACTGAGGCGCTGAGAGGTGAAGTAACAGTTGCTCCAGGGCCATATCCTAAGTAATTGGCAGGACCAGCCGTCCAGCCCCGTCTGCCTGCTTCTGAACCTTGTGCCCGTTCCACTACATCTCATTGCCCCAAAACAAGCTTTTAAGACTGGAACATCTCCCTTCCCCCCACCCAATTTAATGACCGACCGTCAATATTAATAATTCTCATTAATAACGAAGTCATCTTTTCTTGATCTGGAGTGAACTGTGGAAATTAATGGTGAGGAATATGTTTAAAAACTTTTGAACCTCTGAATCATATGTGTGTCATTTGGCTTTTTGGTTTTCTTCCTCCTTTTAGGGCTATCGCAAAGTGATCATTTCAACCAACATCGCTGAAACCTCCATAACCATTTCAGGAATAAAATATGTAGTTGACACGGGCATGGTTAAAGCAAAGAAGTATAACCCTGGTGAGAATTTGTAGCTCATGAATGTCTCTTCTGTGTGTAGTGAGCATCGTTGAGTTTCCTGTAGTCTCTCAGTTTCCCCCAAATGAGCATTTCATGTTTGTAACTAACAGACTTGGGTGGCAGGCACCACGAGTGAGACAATCCAGGGTCAGGCCCAGAAAGGAGACCTGAGGCAGGGCAGCTTTAGCAAACTTGGGAACAGAGGATCAGGGACCTGGGCACCGGGTCCGAGACCTGTCAGAACTTGGGTGAGAATGATGGCTGAAGGCCAGGGACAGCGTGACACCACATCAGAAGCTCTCGTCAGAAATAAGAGTTGAGGAGGGTTGGTCTGAGCTCCAGGTCTCCCGGGAAGGAAACAGACCCCTAGGCTGGGTGAGGCCCTAGCTATTTCCTGAGAATATGCAGTGGGAAGCTTGCTTGAAGTCATTTTTCTTCATGTCTGCTTTATACCTTGCCTTATTCTACAGAGGATTTGAGGCAGCTGAAGTTACCGCTCCTAAATGTTTAATTGAAATGCATTACTAAGCGTTCGAGAGTGCTGACTTTCGCACGTATATCTCTTGGAGATAATACGTGTGAAAGGGCTCGGTTCTCCAGTGCCTGGCACAGAGTACACCTTTATTGGGAAAATTAGTCTCACTTACTCCTAGGAGTAACAACGCCACGTTGTGTCTCTGTTGTAATGGAGCTGGGAGGGAGGATATAGGGCACAGGGACTGGAGGCATTCCATTTCCGAGTCACTGATTGATATGGTGACCAGCCATCCTAGTTTGCTGGAGACTGTGGTGGTTTTAGCACTGGGAGTCCTGAGTCCTGGGGAACCCCTCAGTCCTGGGCAAACTGGAGTGGTTATCACCTTGGGATCTAAGCCCAAACCTCTGGAATCTACTCTCTTGGGCCCCAGCTATGAGCGTGAGGTTTGTCAGATGTTTTAGTAACAGATTTCACAGTGTTCATTGCAAGGCCTCGTTTCACTGCAGAGCCATCTGGTTTTATGCTTTCCAACGTAGCCTTGAGTTTTTCTGGACTCGCATATAGCAGAAAGGATCACTGGTGTTCTGAGGAACGCTTCTTTTTGTCCACACTGTAGAAGTTGGTTTATGTGCTGAGCAAGGCGCTGATGTGGGCCATTCTCCCTCCAGACAGCGGCCTGGAGGTGTTAGCCGTGCAGCGGGTGTCTAAGACCCAGGCCTGGCAACGCACAGGGCGGGCTGGCAGAGAGGACAGTGGCATCTGTTACCGGCTATACACGGAGGATGAGTTTGAGAAGTTTGAGAAGATGACCGTGCCAGAGATCCAGAGGTAGGCCCGAGGTCCTCCTCACTCCTGCCACTGTCCCCTGGTCTCGCTTTCCTGCTTGCTGTGTCTTCCGGGAGTGGCGATTTCACTAATGCTCCTCAGTGGACGGCTCTGACTCACCACCTGGAGGAGCAGGGACAGATGAACGAGCCCCGCCTCTCACTCTTCACAGGTGTAACCTGGCGAGTGTGATGCTGCAGCTCCTTGCCATGAAAGTCCCCAACGTGCTCACCTTTGACTTCATGTCCAAACCCTCCCCAGGTGAGTGACATCTGCAGTGGAACAGAAGGTATACAAGGAGACAAACAACAGCAAATGGATTCTCCAAGAAAGAGTTTTGGTGGTCTCCTTGTGTTTAGTTTAATTGGGTGGATGGCATTAACTGTCAGAGAGGAAGCTCAGAATCGTGAAAGGATAGCTTCTGTGCTCTCAGCAGCATCCCGGCACAGAAGCAACGGCTTCATGTAGGGGCTCCGGTTGGGTTCCTGGACCCCAGGAACCAATGAGGGTAGTCGATGGGGTCCAAGGGATATGGCAGAAACCTAACGGAATTGTACTTCTGCTAGAGAAAGGACTGAAAAGATGAAGTTTCTTTGCTTTTGACTGAAATCTGATCAGATCCTGTCCTTCATTAATAATCCCTCCATGGAGAAAACAAAAATAATTAGAATTCTTAATGATGGTATCTGTTCAATACACCATATTCCCTTTTTTTGGTCTCTGTCTCTTTTTTGTTTGTAAAGATTTTATTTTTCCTTTTTCTCCCCAAAACCCCCTGGTGCATAGTTGTGTATTTTTAGTTGTGGGTCCTTCCAGTTATGGCATTGGGACGTCACCTCAGCATGGATTGATGAGCAGTGCCATGTCTGCACTCAGGATCTGAACTGGCAAAACCCTGGGCCGCCAAAGTGGAGTGCACGAACTTAACCACTCGGCCACAGGGCCGGCCTCTGTCTCTTTTTTAAGTGAAGAAATGCAATTGCTTAAAAAAAGAGTAAACAGTTGATGGGTGTAGAAGGGTCCCACCCCTGATCTTCAGGTTCCTAGTTTCCTGCCCCTAAAGCAACCACTGTGGCCGTTTTCTGGTTGTCTTCTAGAGAAGATCTATGCACATGCAAGTATATATAGTCTCGTAAAACACAAACAGCAGCACACATTGTGCACCGCTCTACACATTCTATTTTCTGTTAATTGCTAAACTCCTGTGTATAAAGGAAGGACATACGTGGAAGGTAGAAGGCATAGTAAAACCACACCCGTGCCCCCATTCCCAGTGCCTCAGAGCCCCCAACCCCCAGCCACTCGCTTCCTTTCCTCCCCTCGGGGTCACTGCCTCCCACATTTTGTTTGTAATTCCCTTGTTTCTCTTTCGTGTTTTGTTCTGTGCCTGTGTCCCTAGACAATGTGTTGTTTCGCTTCTAATGTTTATGTTTAGATTCTTCGATAAACTTCCCTTTTCATTCTGTGTGTTTTGTAAGGTTTATTTGTGTTGATGCATTTTCATTACTAAATGCTATTCCATTCTGTGAATAAACTAAAATACATTTATCCATTCTCCTGTTGACTGAGACATTTGCACACTGCTTTTTTCCCTTAATATGTTTCATTGCATCTCAGTATGTATATTTATTACATCCTTAGAAACGCTTCTTTATTCTTTAAAAGGTGATGCATTTACATGGTTCAAAATTCAAAAAGAGTAAGAGAGTAAATAGTGTCCTTCTCACCAGGGGCCTCTGAGTACCCGCTGTCCCCATTGTTATGCGTGTGCGGCTGGAGATGCAGGTCCCAGTACATGTATGAGTATATCTGTGGGTGAAATTCATGTGTCACATGGCAGGGTGTAAAATTCACATACATACTGCCAAATTACAGACTGAAGACAGTGATGTCATTCACAGCTTTGGAAAGTGTGTCGTGGGGGCCGTGGTGATTGGGGTCTTTGCTGTGGTTTGATGTAGAGTTATCAGAAGCTTCCCCAACTACTGAACTAAGTGGAGTTTCTTCTGTTTTCGAATTTCTGGCTCCTTTGTATGTCTCTGTTTCTTTAGATCACATTCAGGCAGCTATTGCCCAACTGGACCTGTTAGGTGCTCTTGAACATAAGGACGACCAGCTGACCCTGACTCCAATTGGAAGAAAGATGGCAGCATTTCCTCTAGAACCCAAATTTGCCAAAGTAAATGATACCCTCTCCTCAGTCCCCTTTCTGTACATTATAGGTTAGCCATCCCAAAGTAGACTCCTAAATCCAGTGCTTCTAGAGCAGCCTTCACTTTTTCTCTTAAATAATTATCAACCCCTCCGTTGTGTCTGTCACTGACTTATGTTCTGTGTGGGATTCAACTCATATTGAATGAGTGTAGGATTCAAACTCATATTAAGTCGTGAGCTCTCCGTGTGGAATTTGGAATCCTGCGGAGAAGGCAGTCATCTGTTTTGCACACTAACACTGATATACAGTCATGGTTTTAGAAACACCTGCCCTTTACCTCCTAAGAAGGGGAGCTGCAAAAGCAAGATACAGAAATACTGTATTCAGACACTGGGAAGAAACTTTTTTACACAGTTTTTGATTTTGATTTGCAGACCATCCTGCTGTCCCCCAAATTCCACTGTACGGAGGAGATCCTGACCATCGTCTCCCTGCTGTCCGTGGACAGCGTTCTCCACAACCCCCCCGCCCGGCGGGACGAGGTGCAGAGTGTCCGGAAGAAGTTCATATCCAGCGAGGGCGATCACGTTACCCTGCTCAACATCTACCGGACCTTCAAAAACATAGGCGGAAATAAGGTCAGCTTCCTTTGTACAGAAGGTGCCTCCTTTCGGGCATGGGATTTAAGAGACCCTTCCCTTTTTCAGTGAAGCATCTAAAGAGCCACCAAAAGGACGCCAGATGTCATTTCAGAAATGTCTGCCCACAGGGAGATAACCAGCGAAGACGTGTAATTCCAGCCTTGCACTCTGCTTGTGTTTAACTCATGCTTAACCTGGGCAAGTTCATTAAGTATTTGGTGACCCGATTTCTTAGCTACAGAATGATTTTCCCCCCTACCTGCCCCTAACTTTCCTCATAGTAGTTTTTGCTTGTATGATATTTCAGTTCCTTGGACCAAGATAGAAAACAGCAATATATTGGTTCATTTATCAATAAAATCAGTAATTGTTCTGTAGTGTGCATGCTTAGCCTGCATTTTAATGCAGTCAATTCTTTAAAAAAAACCCACCACCCACTTTTAGCAATTGTAAACAATTTGCCTCAGTTTGCCTCAGTTTATTTTTAAGGAAATAAAATGCTGTGTACAGCAAAAGCCCTGATCTGCTCCTTTCCTAGTCCTTCCTCCCTCTCGTAGCCACTGTCCTGAAGTCGGTCGAAGTTCCCAGGGGCAACCATGCTTTCACTTCACGTCCGTGCACAGAATGTACTGTAGATGTTGCCTCACCCCCGGCTTTGGCAGCTTGTGTCCACTTCCAGCGCCGCAGCGAGCATGCTGGGTAGGTCTCCTCTGCACAAAGGGGAGAGTTTCTCTGGGGCCGACACCCAGAGTGGACCTGCTGGTCTTGGGATAGCTGCATCAGGCTTGTGGCTCCCCAAAGTTGTCACCACCTCTGTACTCCCCATAGTTGTGTCTAAGAGCTCCCATTTCCACCATCCTCTCCAGCTCTTAGTTGAAGTGACTTTAATTTTTGCCAAGTTGATGGATGTGAAATAGTATCTCTGTTAAATTTTAAACGACATTTCCATGATTCCTCACAAGACAGAGAATTCTCACATAAGCTCTTGGTCATTTGCAGTTCCTCTTCTGCGAGTCATCTGTTCGTATCCTTTGTCTGTTTTTCTGCTGGATTGTTGGCCTTTTTCTTACTGATTTGTAGGAGTTCTGTATGTATTCTGGAGGTTCTCATCCGTTATTGGGTGTAGTGATACGGGTATTCCAGTCTGTAGCTTTTTTCTTGGTGACTTGACATAGGGAAACGTTGGCTTTACTTTAGTTTAAATTATTAATATTTTCCCTATGGTTCATGATTTTGACAAAGATATTTTCTTATATTTATTTTTGGCAACTGAAGTTTTCCCTGTGAAGTCAATTATTATTTTTTTTCTCTTATAGAAATGAGAGGATTGTGATATCTCTTTTTCTCCTATTCAGGATTGGTGCAAAGAGAATTTTGTCAACAGCAAGAACATGACGCTGGTAGCTGAAGTCAGAGCACAGCTCAGGGATATCTGCTTAAAGGTACTGTTTCTTCCCGGTGTTCCTGTAGGGACTAAGCTGTCACTATTTTCTAGGTGAAAAATTTTTAATTGCTTGTTACTGTTGATTACAAAAGAAACTCTCATTGTGGGAAAATTTTAAAATAAGGAAGAAAGTAAAAGTTACCCACAATTCCACCTCCCACCATTTTGATCTATTTTCTCATAACCCTGTCTTTAAATGCATTTTTTCCCTCCCCAAAGCCCCAATACGTTGTTATATATCCCAGTTGTAGGTCTTTCCACTTCTTCTATGTGGGATGCCGCCTCAGCATGGCCTGATGAGCGGTGCTGTGTCTGCACCCAGCATCCACATCAGCGAACCCGGGGCCACTGAAGCGGAGCGCACCAGCTTAACTACTTCACCACTGGGCCGGCCCCAAAATGCATTTTTTGCTTAGTTACATTGTATATATAGTTTATATTCAGCTTTTATAAACTGTAAAAGCATTTTCCAGTATTTTTAGAATTCTTAAGATTTTTTTTACTAGGAATATCTTTGTTACTTTTTTCAGATTACAAAAGCAGTGTGTAATTGTTATAAAATGATGATATGTAATGCAGGAGGTTGAAAAGTCTCCCGTAGTCCTGCCCTCCACTGTTAACAGGCTGCTGTAGATCTTTTCAGTTTTTTCTGTGTATGTTTGTTTTTAGGTTTATGTCTGTGTGTATACACATACACCTGGATACATAGATAAAGTTTTCCTAAAACAAACCTGATATACATTTTGTTTTGCAACTTGCTTTTTTCCACTTGGTAGACTTCTTGAGTATTTAGTATGCCTGGGCTGTCTTTCAATGTTTGAATGGGTCTGTCTCGTTCTTTTTGGTGACTTCGTATCATTTTGCTGTATTCATTATGTTTTATTTAACCAAGCCCCTAGTGGTGATCATTTAGGTTATGCTGTACTGACCTTCCTCCTACATATGTATCTGTGCTCTGGTGCACATAAAATGAATTTCTAGATGGGGAATTTAGATTTTGATAGATACTGCCAAATTATCCACCAAAAAGTTTTCTATGAGCTTATATTCTCTCTTAGAGTACATGATGTAAAGTCCTGTCATGTGTATATTTTTGTTTGTCTGTTTTGCTTTTTTGAAGCAAACGTTAACCTCAGAATTTTATTGTCTTCCTAATAAAACAAAGATGAAGCTTAGAACTGGATCACTTGGCCCTTTCTCCTCCTGTCTCCTCCCAGTTCAAAATGCTTGCATCTCTTGATAGCCAGCATTCTCTCAAATCTGCGGTTGGGCTCGACACATGCAAGCTTCAGCACAATCTTCTTTGTAGTTTTAGCCTTTTTTGGAAAATCGGCTTGGTCTGACCACCATAGCCACTCTGCCTCTTGTCATAATGCCGCTTTCCCTGGGCATCCCGGGAATCCCTGCCCTTCTTGGACTGTGTCATTTTGTGGGGTTGGTGCTTGCCACACTTCTTACTGAAAGTCCAGTGGATTTTAGGAACGTTCACGGTGTTTGCGAGAGTGCTGTTAGCACGGACAGGTGAAGTCCTGTCGTGTGTATGTAACAGCTGTGTGACGCTCCACATCTTACCTCAGAAGTGGGGGTAGTTTTGTAAGCGTTCTCCTGTTGTTGGGCACTGGATGGTGCCCACTGTTTGCTCGCATAAACAGGTCTGTGGTGATTCTTGGTGTGGAAGGCCTCGGCTGAGACAGCCCCTCCACCGTCCTGGGAGCCTCTGCACGTTCCTGGGAGACAGTTGTCGCGGGTACCCGGCCTTTGTCTGATGCCAACAGCCTATTGTTAGCACTAAAGTGATTTCTTTTCATAGTAGCCTGTTGTGCTCTGTATTACACACATTTTTCCAAACCCCTCTTGTACTTGATCAGTTTTCCTGCCAGACCATCCCTTGGCTTCATGAGTTTTCTCAGCCTATTATTGACAGTACAAATGGTGTTCCTCTGTTACTTCTGAACTTAGGAAACTTCAGGGTCAATGATGCCTCTCTTTATATGCCAGGCACTGGGCACGGTCCTGGGGTTTTAGAGATATGTCTAAGACTCAGTATCTTAAGGAACAACTAGAGAGGAGATCTGACATATATATATATATATATATATGAATAACTGGTGTGAGGAGCCAGTAATAATGATAGTCATCATTGTTGATGAAGCACTGTTATGTGATTGCTTTATTTGAAATCTTCTTTTCACCCCATAACATTGATTCTGTTATTATTCCCATTTTGCACATGATGAAACCAGAGCCCAAGGAAGTTAAGTAGTTTGCTCCAAATCACACAGCCAGTGAATGGTGGAGCCGGCAGCCTGGAAGGAGAGACCACGTTAGCTGTAGGACTCTGGGACTTCCTGGAGGTGGTGACACTGGAGCTATCTCTTGACAGATAAGGAGATAAAGAGGGTCTTCATCTGACCAGGTTTGACTGATTGCAAAAGATAAAACCCTTGAGCATCTGAAAGGGAAAAGGGGGATCAAGAGGTAACTCTGGGAACCTTCAGGCAGGAAATAGTCCAGCCCCAGAGGGATGGGGATACAGAACCAGAAAAGGCCATCAGGAGCCAGGGCAGCTTTCTCTGGGCTGCTTGTCCTCTTGTTGTGGCTGCTCTCTGCATGCTTCCTTCCCTCTCCTCGCCTTCTGCCTCAGCAAGAGATTGCTTTCCCTCGCCTTGCCTCACCTGTCCTCTCAAGAAACTAACAGAGGGCTGGCCCCGTGACCTAGTGGTTAAAGTTTGGTACGCTCTGCTTCAGGTGCCTGGGTTCGGTTCCTGAGTGCGGAACCACACCACTCATTGGTCAGTGGCCATGCTGTGGTGGTGGCTCACATTAAAAAAAAAAAAAAGGAAGATTGGCAACAGATGTTAGCTCAGGGCAGATTTTCCCCAGCCAAAAAAAAAAAGAGAGAGAGACTAACAGAGATTGGCAAGATTTCCCATGTTTAGATTCCAAATGCCTAGAAGAGAGAAGCTGGCCCAGCATGGGTCACCCAGTGTCCACCACTGGTCTCTTCAGCTGTGGCCAGCAGGTGAGGTCACATGACCCACTCAGCAAGGCCTGTGGAGCAAGGAGAGTGATCAATGACTGACATTTCCACTACAGAGCTGAGGGGCTTTCTGTCTCCTGGGAGCCACGTGTGAAGGCAGAGTCATGGAGCGGGACCAGGAGGAGAAGGCAGTCGATTCCGAGGGCCGCAGCATGCTCAGGATGGCTCCCTCGTGGCCGTACAGTTGGAAATTTGCCTTGTTTTCCGGGGCATTGGAGATGCCAAGCGTTTTGAGTGGATGAGGAACGACTGAGTCGTGCTTTAGGACAGGCGGCAGAGTGTGAGACGAACTGGAGTGAGCAGATGAGGATGTAGTCAAAGGGAGCGGGAAAGGCCTTCCCCACTGGGGCGTCCTGGTGGACGTTTCGGTGAGAGGCTGGGGCGCTGGGTCACCCAACCTGTCTGTGGTGTGGTGGCATAGACCACCGTCTCCCTCCTGATCCTTCCTCTCCCAGGCTGCAGTTTCCTTGTTTTCAGTCCGCCCTCCTTCTCCTCTGCCTCTGCCCCACCCATGCTGCTCCCTGAGGCCTCTGAGGTGAGCGCTTCCTACATCATCAGCCACTTTGTTAGGCCTGCGGTATGGGCTGTGTTTTAGGTGCGGTTGCTCCAAATACTGTGCACTGCTGGGCAGTAATGTTTGCACTCTTTTCCATTTCTCACTTCCTCCCGCAACAGATGTCAATGCCAATCACGTCGTCCCGAGGAGACATGGAGAGCGTCCGCCGCTGCCTGGCACACAGCCTCTTCATGAGCACCGCCGAGCTTCAGCCAGATGGGACCTATGCCACTACAGACACCCACCAGCCGGTGGCCATCCACCCCTCGTCTGTCCTCTTCCATTGCAAGCCAGCCTGCGTGGTGTACACCGAGCTGCTCTACACCAACAAGTGCTACATGCGGGACCTGTGCGTGGTGGACGCCAAGTGGCTGTACGAGGCCGCGCCCGAGTACTTCAGGAGGAGGCTGCGAACCACCAGAAACTGAGCTGCCCCAGGTGCCGCCAGAGCCACGGGTGCCTGGGCTCTGGGCCACAGCTGGACTCGTAGCTGACTTCCAGGCTGGCGCCTAGAGAGGTGACAGGTTTTAATGTAGCAGAATGTGCCTGACTTCCAGGAGCTTGAGAGCATCTTTGTGTAAACTCCGAAGACTGAACTGTGTAAATGTGGACATGCCATTTTTACTTTGGAAACTTCAAAGTCAAGCTATCAGTTCTTGCTGGGTGACTTTGGGTGCCTTAGTTAACTTCTGAGCCTCGGTTTCCTCATCTGCCAAATGGGGATAATAATAGTTCTTATAGGGTTGGAGACATGAGGTTTAGAGAAAATGAAGGCAAAGTACCCAGAGCTATGCCTGGCTTACGAGGAACATTCGATGAATTGTGAGCCATGCTTATGCCTGATGTTAGTGCTTTCTACATGTCAACTGAGTACAGCAAAATCCCCTGAGTTCTTGTGACAGGGCTTTTCTGGAAGGGGACCACAGGACGTCGCAGAGTTGGATGTTGTCCTTGGATCTATTTTAACGTCTATCTGTGTGAAGTTTTTAAATAGAAAACATAAGAGACTGACTTCTCTGGAAGTCTCAGGAGGGAGGTGCTGCTGTGTCTTAATTCATGGGCCGCTGCCCCTCCTGAGCACTGCCCGGGTGTGGACCTCTCTCTTGCTGTCTCCGAGCAGAGAGCAGTAACGGATGCTCGCAGGGCCCTGGGCTGCCTCCGTCCGTCCTCGGTGCCTCTTTGGTGCGTATCCCTATCTGTGCTTTCAGGAGACTTGGAAGTTCCCCGGGTAGAGGTGGATTTGTATCTTCTGAATCATCTCAAGTGTAAACATGGGAAACTGACCTTGTTGTATGATGCCTCCAGCATACCCAGTTGCCATTTTTCCCTCTAATTGGGCACATACAAACATGTGAGCATAAGGAATGACTCCGTGCTACACTTCAGCCATTTCCCTTCTGGCAGGGCCCCTGGTCAGAGAGCTGCTGGGAGTGGGGTGGAGGACAGAAGCGAATGGCAGTGAGAACCCAGACATCGCTGGCCCACCATCCACCACATCTGGTGTGTCTCTATTCTTGCTGCTTATTTATTTTCCATGATCTTGTTTTCCTTCTTAGGGACAACCTAGCTTTCCTGTTTCGTAGCCAGTCACCCCTGTCTAGCCTCAGTTTCCACATTTGTCAGAGGGAATTAGAGGGTCTCCACAGTGTCTTCCTGTTCTCATATTTTGAGAAGAGAAAAGACACCAAAGGTTCTTAGCTATTTAATTATCGAAAGCAAATAATCTTTCCCCAGAGAAATTTTTGCCCTAGAAGAAGCCCAGATTTAGCCCTTTACTTGTGCTTAATTCGTTTAAACACATACGTGCAATATTTTGGTCCTTACTTACACAGTGAATCATGAGTTGATAAGCGGGGGCCAACCTGCCTGAGACTCTTCACATTGAGCACACTGGACGGTCTCTCCTCTCCGAGCCCGTCGCCTGCAGGAGCGCCCCTGCTGGGCCTCCTCTGTCGGTGCCTGTGTGTGAGGTCTGGCGCAGGCTCCCCGGCAGTAGCCCTGGCCTGGAGCAGCAAGCTTTTAGCCAGTGTCTGGCTGTCTGGGCACTGGTGATTTATTTCTGTTAGAAATAGTTACATTTAGGCCAAATAGGATTTGACAGATCCTGTATACATCTTACTGAATTCTTAGACTTTTAGCTGGCTCTTCCTCAGATCGACTTATTCTTACTGTTGCTGACTTTCTGAAAAGTTTTTCAGAAATTTTTTAAAGTGTATTTTTCTCATTTATTTAATAGAAGCCTAGGATGTTTAGCCTGACTTGGTAAAAGAAATATTTTTAATAAAACATTCATCGTGCTGGTAAAAAGTTGGGAGTGGGGTGATTTCTTATGTTCCTCAGCAAATTCTCTATCAAGAGGTGCTTTCTGGGGTAAGGAAAACATAACTTGGGATAATTTATGTCCATCTTACCTACCTGAACGGTCTCTGGAAATGTATATTCTTTTCTGCAGGATAAAGGGTAAATAGCTTCTAAGTAAATGTAAATAGCTTCTAAGTAGTTTTAATGTTTCCGTACAGAAACAAATTTATCACTGTAACATTCTGGTAGAGTTTGAATACAGTAGTTTTTTATTGGGCTTTTTAAAAAGTTAATTTTGGGGCTGGCCCAGTGGTGTAGTGGTTAAGTTCACGGGCTCTGCTTCAGCGGCCCAGGATTCACAGGTTTGGACCCCAGGCACGGACCTACACACCTCTCATCAAGCCGTGCTGTGGCGGCATCCCACATACAAAATAGAGGAAGGTGGGCACAGGTTTTAGCTCAGTGACAATCTTCGTCACCAAGAAGATTACTTAATTAAAAAAATAAAAAGTTAATTTTTAACCTAGCTGCTCAGGGATTAAATCAGATTGGAAAATCCATTCTGACTCCACTTATTACTACAAAGAAGTAAATGGTTATTTATATTGAGCTGCAGGGGGTAGAACACTTTAAACTTAAGCTTTCTTAAGAATGTTAAACGTTTCACAATGATGTTGTGATATAATCTTGAGCTGCTCTTTTTCAATTGGTACAATCTGACGATGTGACACACCTGTTTTCCAACCTGTGAATTCCACATCTGGGCAGATCACCAGCTCCCACGAGCAGCTCCGTGTCAATGGATGGACTCCAAGCAGATCGCATGCCTCAGGCATTTGCTTCCTACTTCTAGTCATCACGGAGCCTGCGACATCCAGAGCAACACAGATCTCATTATGAGGGAGGACTGCCAATGCCGGTCCTTGGTAAAAACCCTGACCTAATGCCGCATCTCTGCTGATCGTAAGGACATGCCAGAATGGAGATAAGTTTGTGCTCTGTGGGTAATACTGATAATGTGCTGTGATACATAAATCCGCTTAATCCAGCTGTCAAGAAGTGCTTGGGACTGTGGCCAGGCAGCTAAGATACCATTCCTTGAGCATCAGAGGAAACCCTGCACCTGCGGAGAAGCAAGGATTTTTATTATATTTTATTTGATTAGAATCTTAAAACTTGCAGGAAAAAAATCAAGTTGGTTCAGCTTTATGTTGTATTTTGAGAGTCTGGTCTTGTTCAAAACAGACACAGCTCTATAGAAACATCAGTTCTTGAATAGAATGCTCAAATTTGCACATGACTATCAAATCTATTAAAAATGAATCTTGTACATGATATGCGTGGCTTCTTTCTTCAGTCTCCCTTCCCTTATTCACAGAATGCTGTGGAGAATATTTTAAGTATTAGTCTTATCTTGGCCACTAATTTGGGAAGACCTACTTGCTTGGTACCTTATGTATCCTACATGTCCTGGTAAGGTAGGAACATCGGTTCTTAACCTAAATCTGATGTAAGCCATGGCTTCTTGCTCCCAGAAGAATGATGTTGCATCAGAAGTTGGGTGCAGGGCCAGCCCTGTGGCACAGTGGTTAAGTCTGCACATTCTGCTTCGTTGGCCCGGGGTTCGCCGGTTCGGATCCCGGGTGTGGACATGGCACCGCTTGGCAAGCCATGCTGTGGCAGGCATCCCACGTATAAAGTAGAGGAAGATGGGCATGGATGTTAGCTCAGGGCCGGTCTTCCTCAGCAAAAAGAGGAGGATTGGCAGCAGATGTTAGATCAGGGCTAATCTTCCTCAAATTAAAAAAAAAATCAAAAAAAGTTGGGTGCAAGTTTGGAGGGTAAAGGGAGGGGCGGCGGCAGGAATTAACCAGGAATCCTGCCCTTCCGGAGCTCCCCTCTGGGGGAGTAGGGGAGGCTGCCACGTCCACCAGCAGTGCCACGAGCTGAGCTTTCCGCTGAGACAAGGATGAAGCAGAGAGGCCGGATCGCACGGGCGTGAGTTCCTGTTTGTTTCGCGGAGGAGAGGGGGAGTCTCCAGGAAGGCCTCCTGAGGGAGATGACCTTGGAGGCTGGTCGTTGGCGAGTTTGGGGCAGAAAGAGCGCACTGAACTCACAGAAAGCCTGGCGTGCCGCGAGAACAGTAGATGGGAATGTGGAGAGCAGTCGCCGGAGAGAACTGAGGCTGGCAAATTAAACAGAAAGCCTTTGACACCATACTCAGGCCTGCTCAGCTCCAGAAAGTTCGGTTACCGGATTCGAGCCCCCGGGAGGCTGCACCGAAGGCCCCCAGCAGAGGGCGCAGTCCCGCCCACGGTGCCCGCGCTGAGCAAAGCGGCGGCGCGGAAGCGCTTCCCGGGCGGGGTGGGGCGGGACTTCCGGCGGCGCGCTCGGTCAAGGGGCCGCCTGGGCCCCGGCGTCGTTCGCATCCGCACGTGTCCGCCGCCGCCGCCTGCGCGATGCTGCCGCTGCTGCGCTGCGTGCCCCGCGCCCTCGGCTCCGCCGTCGCCGGCCTCCGCGCCGCCGCGCCCTCCCCGCCGCTCCGGCAGCTGCTGCAGCCCGCGCCGCGCCCGTGCGGCCGACCCTTCGGGCTGCTCAGCGTGCGCGCGGGGTCGGAGCGGCGGCCCGGCCTCCTGCGGCCTCGCGGGCCCTGCGCCTGCGGCTGCGGCGCGCTGCACACCGAGGGTGAGTCTCGCGCACGTGGGCCGGGCTGTGAGGGGCAGAGTCCTGGATGCGGTGGGGGTCTGGGGCCGGGCAAGGAAGTGTAGACCGCGCGTGGACCGCCCGGAGCCGCGCCCGAGGTCCGGAACGGTTTCCCACTGATTGACAACCAGAGGGTTAAACCCACGTGTGATCACATTTCCCCTTTTCCCCCGTCTTCCAAGTGTTTCGTTTTGCGGGGAGAGAGACAGTTAAATCTGGAGGCCGACTTTCTCCTTAGTCTTTCGAAAATGGAACTTTGGGAAGGTTCAAGGTAGTGGTTAAAAGTAGCGTGGTTATGTCGGTTGGCAAGCGAAAGAGGGAGACAAGGAATTTTCACATGTTGAGGTATGTGGGCTGGCCATTCTAGTTCAAAATGGATTCGGCTTGATTTATGGCCCATCAGACATACATTGTACAATCTGACTTGACCATTAAAGAATGCGCTCTTAGGAGAAGACTGCATCCTTCCCCTCCGACCTCCTGTGGGTAATGACGGTATTAGTCTCTTTCCCCACTTCGTGGTTATCTTGACCCGCTAATTTGTAACTGAATACCTCTTTGAAACTTTGGTATGTATCCCGGGCGTGTGTAACTACGCTCTTTGTTCTAAAAGGTTTAAGATTGTACTGAAAACCATGCTTCTCTGGAACACCTTCTTCGTTTGTGGGAACTGCCTTTCTGGCTTATAAGCCTCAGCATGGCTCAAATTGGCAGTCACTTTTCCAGAAGAAGCTCAGCTTCCTACTGATGGCATTAGGGCATTTTTACAGATGAGGAAATGCCTAATGGATGTGACTTGGAATAAGTTCCCAGAGCTACCGTTAATAGCAGATGTATTGGAAACAGTCCAAGTCCAGATTTCTCGCTGCAGTAACTAAGGTTATTTTTATGTTTTAGACTGGATCTTTTTCTATGTCTTATGGGTTTTCATTGTAGGGGACAAAGCTTTTGTTGAATTCCTGAGTGATGAAATTAAGGAGGAAAAGAAGATACAGAAGCATAAATCCCTCCCCAAGATGTCTGGAGGATGGGAGCTGGAAGTGAATGGGACAGAAGCCAAATTAGTACGGAAAGTTGCTGGAGAAAAGTAAGTACTGGGGGCCTGGGGACTCGAGGGAGCAAATGCATAACCCTGCGGGACCTGCCCTGAGGCATCGTGGAACAGCCTCGAGTCAAGGCAGGCACTTTGACACATGGTTTCCAGGAGACAGAAGGGTTCACTGGGATAACTGTAGAAGCTCCAGGTAGTTCGTTCACTGCACACATTGGCTGTGGGCTGGTTAATAAGGAGAAGTAGCATGGAAGTAGCTGGAAGTCTGGGAGCAGCAGAGGCGGTCATTCAGTAAACCCTTACTGGTGAGGGAGGCCCTCCCCTGCCTGAATCTAGGCATGCAAATTCAGGGCTTCTTACTGCACTCATAGAATCCGTTTGAGCTCAGGTCTACAGTGCTGACTCATTACACTGCAGGCTCTGGCTCAGCCAAACAAGGCCCTGCTCTCTGATGCTTACAGTAGGTGAAAATGCAAGATGTATAACTCCTGTGTAAGAGAATGGGGTTACACTATAAGAGCTGCCGTTAGAACGGTGGGGAATTTTTGACGTAGTTCAGATGTTTAAGTCTGTGATCCATTTTGAGTGACCTTTTGTATATGTTGGGAAGTAGGGTTCTGATTCTTTTTTGCCCAGTGGTACAATGTGTTTTTTTCCCATACGTTGATCAATTGTGTATTCTGTAACTTCACCTAAACCATTTTCCTAGGGTAAGTTATAGCCAGGTTGGGGCCATTATAAATAATGTTCTAATGAACATAACAGCATTTCTGTGCCCTGGAGCTCAGCCTGGTCAGCACTGTTACAGATGAGATAAATTTTCGTGGCTGAACCTCACACCACCATTGTTCTGTGGGAAGGTAGCTTCCTGGCCAGGCAGCCGGTCAGCACAGCTCCAGAGGCAGCAGCTGCAGTGTGCGTTGTCTGCAGGGCGCCTGCTGGACTTGTGCAGCATGGCCGTGCTAGTTCCAAATCTCGCCAAATTTTGACTCAGACTTTGGAACGTTATTTGTCAAGTGAGGATTCTTGCACCTTAAAATTGTCATTAGTTGGTGTTTCTGGCCTGCTTTGTGATGATAAAACTTCCCACAACTAATCTGGAGAATGAACCTGCACTGCAGCTATTGTCCTTTGTTAGGCCCCCCCCCCCCCCCCTTCCTGGGGCCTTCCTGCTCTTGGTCCTCAGCCGGTGCAACACCCCCTCAGCGCTCCTCCTCCCAGAGGCAGATTTTCTAATGGAGAAAAGCTCTTAAAGGAGGTTTCTATTCCATCCCACCAGCTTCTCAGCTGCTCACCACCACCTGAGGGTGTCCTGGGAAGACTAGGGAGGGCAGTGTCAGCTAGCTGTGGCCACGAGATAACAGGGACACATGTTGGCAGTGAGCCCTGGGATGCTGGCCTGATGGAAGCAGCCCACACATGAGTGTATTTGGCTGAGATAAACTAGGGCCTATTCATTTGACTTCCAGCAGTTGGCATATAGTAAGCACACTTCAGACCTGCTAAATCCATCTCAGGGTGGGATGCAGCCAGCCAGGCATTTGTGGAGGTTCTGCAAATAAAGCAGATGTGAAGCTGGCTGAGACAGAGACATTGTCTTAACAAGCATGTGTAACTGTAGCAGGCTGTTTAACTACTCAGTTAAAACTACAGTCTGTTGTGTTTTCCTTCTCCTTTCTAGGATCACTGTCACTTTCAATATTAACAACAGCATCCCACCAACATTTGATGGGGAGGAGGAGCCCTCCCAAGGGCAGAAGGTTGAAGAACAGGAGGTGAGCTTGTAACACTGTAACCGGCCTTTACCTCAGCATTCTCACAGGCTCTTCCAGGGGCTTAGAGCAGGAGCATCATTTTTGTTGTGTTGTGTTGTGTATCTTTTTTAATTCCTCTAATGCTAGTCGGAGAGAAGGCAAAGGACAACCATCCTTGGGACTTGACTTGTAGAGCTGTAGTTTCTGGCCAGCTTTAGCACCCGAACTGTGTGGCCCCTTTTCTTTCCCGGGGACCATGTCAATTGCCGTCTGCAGGCTTCGGCTGTCTGGTTTGGCCTGTGTTCTCTTCGTGGAAAGGAAGTGAAACGGCCCTAAGCCTTCCCCTGATAGGGAGGTGCTTGATATCGGAGATGATCGTTTGGACTGTTTCTTCGTGAGAATGTTCTGGCATGGCCAGGCTGGCATTAACACCAGCCACTTAACCAAGGTAGCAAAGCCAGGGCATCAGAGAGTTCCACAGAGATTTTGGCAGGGTCTTTCCTTAGGTTACTGGCCCTCTTAGTTGGACTTCGATGGTACCCAGTCTTCAAACATTTTAGGAAGCAGTGTGCTTGGCCTAGAAACCAGCCAGGATGAGGGCCACAGGGTCCCCAGACTTCCTGACTAGGCAGGCATCAGTATTGTCTCATGACCTAGCACAGAGAGCACAGCTCCCTGGTGTGCTTCTATCTCAGGCGCCCGCCCCTGACTAAGATCTCACTGACATTGGATGGCTCACCAGCAAAGGGAGAGTTGCTGTGATTATCCAGCCCTTAGGATGGCCAGTTAGCCAGATGCCCTGGCCATTGGTCCTGGTCTGTAAATAGTCAGCTGGAAAGAGGTCGTGGAGCTTTAGGCCAGCTTTGCAGTGTATGGATGGAGAAACAGGCCACGGAAGATTAACTGGCACATAGCTGAGGCTGGAATTCAGATTTATTAATTCTAAACCTAGTATATTCTTTAAACAAGTAGGATGCTAACAGAAGTGAAATGTGTACTAAATACGCACTGTATTAAATATGATACTCTGTCCTCTATAAGTGAATAGCCTAGAAAGGATCTACAGGAAGAGTTCAGCCCAATCTCCTGAACCAGCTGCCATGTAGCTTTATTTGTTTGTTTATTTTGGTGAGGAAGATTGTCCCCGAGCTAACATCGGTGCCAGTCTTCCTCTATTTTGTATGTGGGACGCTGCCATAGCGTGGCTTGATGAGCAGTGTGTAGGTCCTCACCCAGGATATGGACCACGGAGCACGCTAACTTAGCCACTGCACCACTGGGCCAGCCCATGCCATGTAGCTTTAATAACGTGCTCAAGATTCTAATGACTCCTTATTTGGGAGGGCTGTAGCATAAGACTTTAAAAATGTCTAAACAATATCCTAGTAGTGGTGGCCGTAAGACATCTCCCCCACCCCCACAATCTGTCTGAGACCTTTAGTCCGTGCAGCTGACCCTTCCAACAGTGGCACGTGCTGACTTGTTCCTGTTTCCCCAGCCTGAATTGACATCCACTCCCAATTTCGTGGTTGAAGTTATAAAGAATGGCGGCAAGAAGGCCCTTGTGCTGGACTGTCACTATCCAGAAGATGAGGTATGTAGGATGAATGCTAGCCCCTTGGCACCCCTGGGGACAAAGAGGGCCTCCGGGGACCTTCCTGGCCCCGTTTAGCAGATGTTAACATTTTCTAGCTTAGACCAGCACAAAGCAGGGGAAGAGAGGTGGGTGATGAGGAAGAAAGGTTAAAATCTGGTGAGTTTCAAGCTGTAAATAGTCCCTTTTCTTTGTGTGAGTCTGGCTTGTCCTGGAAAACCCTTCAGTTTCCCCAAATACTGTCTCTTCTCAGGTTGGACAAGAGGAGGAGGACGAGAGTGACATTTTCTCCATCAGGGAAGTGAGCTTTCAGTCCACAGGCGAGTCTGAATGGAAGGACACAAATTACACACTCAACACGGACTCCTTGGACTGGGTGAGTACTCGATGAGACGGGAGTGCTCTCGGGCCTTGCAGGGGAGGGTCCCAGTCCAAGGAGGGACAGAGGAGCATTTTAATTAATAAGTGTTACAGAGGAAGTTTTGTTTGTTTTCTTTTTTAGCTAGTAAGTGTTGTTTCTCCTTGTAGGCCTTATATGACCACCTAATGGATTTCCTTGCGGACCGAGGGGTGGACAACACTTTCGCAGATGAATTGGTGGAGCTCAGCACAGCCCTGGAGCACCAGGAGTACATTACTTTCCTCGAAGACCTCAAAGGTTTTGTCAAGAGCCAGTAGAGCAGGCAGGGTGCTGAACGCCTTACTTATGTGGTGGGCTTCAGGCAGTGAACAGACCCACGCCGGAGGCAGACACACGCGCTTTCAAATGGTTTTCATCCTAATATCATGGAAAATTATTCAAATCTAAATTATTTCTGTTGCCCTCTTATTTACTATTCATTCATTTCTTCTCAACAGATCTATTATTTCTAGATTTTTGTATAATGCAGTGATGGACAGTAAAATTGGTTTATCCTCCTCTAAAATGATTTGTCTTTTTCTGTTTCTTCCCTTTCAACCTGCATTACAAAACACCAAGAGCAGAAACGTTTGAAAAGATTTAATACAAAATAAATTAGAAATAAAAGGTTTGTATTTACAGGGCCCCTTCTCAGATGGAACTCGTTGTTTCCAGCCCAGCAGGATGACGTGAGTGGAGGCTGGCTCTAGAGGATCACAGCCCACGTATCACAAGCCTGGATTTAAACAGAAAAAAAGTCAGCTCAAATTGTATTCCAGTGATGGGAGTTATCTCAGTATCTGGGTAAAAGTTGCAATCAGTGATGATGTTCACGCTGCAACTGGGGTTCCTACGGAGGAGATGATGCCACGTTCACTTACAGTTAGGAGATGGGTTTCCAGGTGTAGTGGTCAGAGGCCGTTTATGAGCCTGCTTTCAGGCTTCACTGGACCTCTGTCCTGCAGCTTCACAGTGAAAGCCTGTGAAAGCATCAGCAGCAGTGGGGCCTTCGAGCTAAGATTAAATCCTGGAGATGGACTAACTAAATACCCTCACCCTCAGGAAACTGGGGACCAGAAAGATTTTTCAGACTTTGGATAGCTGGCAGCTTTTATAGCCTGGCAGGGAGGAGAAGAGATTGGAACAGGCATGTGTCACAGGAACAATGTGCACGCTCACTGCAGGCAGAATCAGGCCCAGAGGCCCACTAATTCTAAAGCACCTTGGTCTCCCCTAACTTAGTAAGCACCCGAGTATGAGACTGGCTCCCGGCTCCTCGACAGCTCAGCCCCACCACTGCTAAGGAATCCTGTCCTTCCCCTTGACTCCATTTCCACAGGTAATGTATTTGGCTTTCTGGTCACATTCCGTCCCCATGACCACCCTATACCACTGTTCTCTCACATCTCAAACATTCCAAGTCTTGTGGCTGCATGTTACCACCTCTAACCACACCCTCCTCTGCCTCATCCTCAACATCCATGCTGAATCACCTGACAGCCTGGCCTCACTGAACCCAATGTCCTTGATTCCCCTTCAGAGAAGCCAGAGGTCTAATGACACACTGGAGCTGCAGAGCATTCCAAATGATTTACCTTTCAAAGTGGTGAATTCTGGGATAGCGTACTGAATACAATTTTGCCCTTCCCTCTCACTCCTGTCTCTCATCTTTGCCTTGCAAGGAATGGGAGTAAAAATAAAGATATGGTCCTTGTCCTCAAGGACAAGACGGGAGCAGGTAATGGCAGTAGTGTTATAGGGACGCAGCATCAGGCACAGTGGGAGCCCAAGGAGGGCCTGCCCCGTTCTATGCGAGGAGTCAGGCTTTACACATCATTTGGCATACAGTGGTGCTCAATAAACATACAAATGATCCTTGAACTGAGTGGGAGGAGCTGAAGGCATTCCAGACGAAAATAGCAAGAGCATGAAGGCCAGAAAACAGCTGCATATTCGAGAATGCAAGCAGTTGTGCCTGGTTAGGGGAGGGGTGCCCACACCTGCAGTCACTAGCAAGTAGCGACAGGTGTTACTCCAACTTTCACCCTCTGTCTCACGTCTCATACAATCCAAAGGAAAACAGCGTCCCTCTACCCAGCCCCAAGGCTGGAGCAGGAAATGGCAGGGGTGCTGGAACCGCTGCCACCCGGGCTCCGAGACCAGCTCTGTCTCAGCAGTGCAACTTAGGCCAGATCACTGCACTTATCTGACCCTGCTTCCTCCCTAACAACGGGGACAGTATCCACCTCACGACGAAATGGATGGTGTGTGTAGAACACTTGGTATACAGTTGAGAGTTCAGTAAATGTAATCCCACTGCCCCCCTCCAGCACAGTCCCATCCCTCCTGGCAGCTCTGGGGCCTTGTTTCCCTGTTATCTACCCTTCAACTCCCACCCCCAGCCCTCCAGGGAATCCTCCGTTTACAAATGCACTCAAACATTCTTCCTTCTAAAAAGCCAAGTTAACATCTTTCCTCCTCTTTATTGCTAAACTTCTTGGAAAATCTATTCCACAGTTACTATTTCTACTTCTTGGCTTCCTATTCACTCAAATTCCTAAAATTAAAATCAGGTAGTAGCTACCTGACCCTTTAATTCCACTGAAACCATCTACATGAGGTCACCAATGTCTACTTCAGTCTCTCTGGTGAGTGCTGCTACGCACTCATTTCCATGGCTTCCACACTTCTGTTCTCTGGCCTCCATTCTTCCATCGCCACTAAGGCCCCACTTGTTCCCCCACGCCCAAAATGCAGGCAAGGCCCAAGAATCAGTGGCCTTTTCGACAAGTCCTCCTTTGGGAGAATTATCTCACCTATTCCCTTCCGCAATCATTCAGAAGCAACCGACTTTTAAACCTATCCCTCACGCTCAGCTCCACTCCTGCACTCCTAACCACACAAAACCTGGAGGACTGACCGAAATCTCAGCTTCAGCATGTCCACGGTTGACCTCTAAAGTTCTCTGCACAAACCTTGTCTTCTACACAGGGCCCCACCTACGCCCAGTTACCTGGCCTTGAAACCTCGCATCTTCTTTGACTCCTCCACCCTGACATCCACAGCTGCCCAATCTCATCAATTCACTTTCTAAGCCTCTCATGTCCATCCCACCCGCACCATCCCAACTGTCACTAGGTTCAAGCCCTCTCCGCTTCTCCCACAGAGTACCGGGACAGCCTCTCCGCTTCTCCCACAGAGTACCGGGACAGCCTCTCCGCTTCTCCCACAGAGTACCGGGACAGCCTCTCCGCTTCTCCCGCAGAGTACTGGGACAGCCTCTTAAATGTTGTTTCTGACTCAAAACATCTCACCTTTGCAGCCGCAGTACTGACCTTATCAGATCATGGCTCTCCTCTCCCTCCTGGACCCAATGCTCCAGCTGAGCAGAATGTGATGCTCTCCATATGCACCCCACAAGTGTTCTGCCTCTCCACCTTGTTCTTCACTAGGGGATCTTCCAGTAAGCTCTTCCCTGATCTCACCATATCTACCATCCCACACTTTAAGGCCAAGGTTAAATGCCTCCTCCAGGAAGCCTTCATCCATAAATGAGTCATCTCGTCTGAACTCCCGCAGCCCTCCCCCTGCAGCTCCCTTGAAGTGAGCACTACCTGATTTCTGCATTCTCTTATCACCAACCCTAGCCTTGAGCTCTGGAAGAGAATGTGTATTTTTTTTTTAAAGTTTTTTTTTCCTTTTTCTCCCCAAAGCCCCCCGGTACATAGTTGTATATTCTTCATTGTGGGTCCTTCTAGTTGTGGCATGTGGGACGCTGCCTCAGCGAGGTTTGATGAGCAGTGCCATGTCTGCGCCCAGGATTTGAACCAACGAAACACTGGGCCGCTGGCAGCGGAGCGCGCAGACTTAACCACTCGGCCATGGGGCCAGCCCCAAGAGAAGGTGTATTTTTTAATTTAAATGAGTCCTCAATACATTTTTTTGTTAATGAATGAGTAGAACTAAATAACTTACGGAAGAAACTTGATAAAAGTGAAATGTTGGCTGTGTTACTAGGCAATACTGCTTATAATAAAAACAACTCCTATAGGTAAACTGCATAAGGAATGAGAGGGCCATGGATGAACTATAAACACGCAGTAGGAAGCCATAGTTTTGGACTTCCCTAAGTGCAGTGTGCTCACAATCCGAAAGCTCCCCTTGCTTGGGACCTGGAAGCTCTATCCGCAGACCACTGCAAGATATACTGGTTCCTACAGCAAGCTTAAGGCTTCTAAGCCAGGGTGGCTCTATATCCGCTCGAGGGGTCCTGTTCTCTCACACCTGAGCTGTCACTTAGGGGGCCAAGGACCGGCCCTTGGTGCTCCGTGAAGATTCTCCCTGAAGAGACAAGCCTGATGCTGCCCTGCTCTGCTTCCTGTCCTGTACCCTTCTGCCAAACTGGCACCAGGATGGCCTCTTTGGGTCTCATGAATAGGAAACAATCAGCTGAATCTAAGCCCACGGCTGCCAATCAAAGGAGAGCAGGCAGTGAAGCCAGGCTTCCTGGTTCCAGGCCAGCGCTCCTTCCAGGGTCCTGCGCTGCCTCGGTGCCGTCCCCCTTCAGGGCAGGGTGGGCCTTTTAGTTGAAGTGACTCATTACCTTCACTTTTCCATTCAAGGTAAATTCCTCAGAGAACAAACTGCATTTTTAAACACTTCTTTCTTTCTAAGCTATTATTTCTACCGGGTGGGAATAAAACCAACCACTGACCCACTCTTACCACTGAGGCCCATGGGAGACTTACCAGACAGCTCATGAGAAGGCTGGACTTTTCTTCTGTCTCTTCAGTGACTGAAAATTCGGGTGTGTGGGGACAGTGTGCACTGTGCTCATTCACACTGTCCTCCAAACAGGCACGAAGCTTCTGCTCTGTCAGCTCTGGAGACTAAAATATAAAAAAAGTCAAACTACAACCTAATCTTTGTTACCTCATAGTCAACAGGTTGACAATCTGGATTCTTCATGCCAACCCACATAACTCTGGCTCGCTGTGATGGCTTGATCCCTTGGGCCTTTAACAATGATCTTGGGCTCACGATTGTACTATGAAGATCTCTTAACCAATCTCCATGTAATCGCCTCTCCAGACGACCCAATGCTCTCCACTCCTGCTATCAAACATACCCACTGCCAGGAGCACTCAGAGCTAGCAGCTTTCTAGCCTCCTTTACGCTTTTGAACCCCCTCCCACCCCCATCCCACAGCCAAACGCATCCTTACTAAGAGCCAGCACTGCTTGGTCCCAGATCTGTTTGTGCTAACTGAACTGGCTACTGTAATTGAGTCATTTAATTATATATTATGTAAACCAATGAAATAAGAGAATGATGCTTTTATGATAGTAAGTGGAATGTTTAGGAAACACTCAAAAAGATAAGTTGCTAAAAGAAATTTTTTTTTAAAGAGCTGTTGAATTAGGTGAAAGATAGGGGAGGAAAAATCCTCAAGTTATGCACTCAACTTCTTGATGCACTTTACAAAAACAAAACTGGGAACTCAAGACTACACATGGTAAGAGAGGTTTATGTAAAAAAGACTCAGCTCTCCAATCAACAGAGCCCTACCCAAGGACTGGCAAATAAATTCTTATGCTTGGAACTTACCATAAAATGTTTCATTTTTGTAATTTGCTACTTTAACCAACCGACAAACTTTCGTTCCCCATCATGTCAGATAAGAGGGCTCCTTCTGTATTTTAAGATCATTGAAGCTTAAATTCTGAATATGGGTGTGTCTTCACACCTGGAAAATTTTTATGGAAGATCAGATACAAGTGTTTCCAATTCTGAACTGGGCCCTCTATAAGGCTCACGAAGTGATACATTAGTAAGTGTTTAACAAATGGCTGGGGGTGGGCAGGGAACACTGAGATTTGCAGAGCTTGCCAATTTCCATGCTGTATATATTCTCACCAGGGCTGATTCCAGCTACCACTGTGAACAGAACATGAAGCTAGGGAGAGAGGTGCATAATGGGTTCCAGCACACCACTGAAGCTTCCTGAAGACAGGAGATACAGGTGGGAAGAGGTGACACAAAATTTGCGTGTGGAACACTTACATGAGACGGGACGTACAGGCCACACTGACACAGGACCACACCGCTGGTTATTCTCAGGTTGTACCTAGAAGCAGAAGTGGGATCCCAGAGTATCACAGCCAGCAGGCCTGGATCCCCAAACCTTTCCAGACAACAAGTTTAGGGGGAAATTCCCCTCACCTTGCAGTCGGGGGGTGGGAACCAATAACGCCGAAAAGGTTTTGAAAACTCTTACTTTGTACACACAGGACAGATGAGGGAGTTTGCTTCCCACTCAGCCAGCATGACGCTGAGACACTTTTCATCAAACTGCAAGCTCTTCTCATATTCACGGATGATGGACTGTTCTGCAAGGCAAAGGACAGCTGGAGCGCTTTACCTTGTTTCACCCAGACTGCCCTGTCTTTAATGCAAAGCTTCACCTTCAAAGGCTTCATCCACGCAAGAGAAAAATTTGGGCAAAATCATGCCACCAATCACTAGATATTTACTGCTCTGTGAGGCTTTATCGTGTTAGATCTCTCCTTTCCTGTCTGCCTTCTTGTGACCACAAGAGGAGAAGTGGTGAGGCTAAGGGACAAGGAGATAAGTTTCACATACATCTCCAGAGGCCACAGGAGCAGAGATGTAGAGGGTCCCAGGGCAACTGGAGAAAGCTGATACTTACAGGGCGCTTACTTCTGATGCCGGGCCCACCCTGCTGGGTTTAAATGACCTGTTCCCCAATGTCCACATATTCAGAGTCTGAATTGTTCAGAATCTGTGTGTTCATTCATTCAGTAAACATGCAACAATATCTAGTACATGGTAGGTATGGGGTACAAAGATGAAAAAGACCAGTCCCTGCTCTTGATGAGCTCACAGTCTAGACTTTAGAACAGGGGTCAGCAAACCACAGCCCACAGGCCATATCCAGCCCACCTTCTGTTTTTTTTAATAAAGTTACATTGGAACATAGCCATGCTCATTTGTTTATGGATTGTCAATGGCTGTTTTCACATTACGACAGCAATGAGTAGCTGCAACAGAGACAGTATGGACCACAAAGGCTAAAATATTTACTATCCGGCCCTTCACAGAAAGTTTGTCAACCCGTGTTCTAGAGTGTTCCTTATGACCGAGTATGGCAGAACACAGTAAATCCTTGTTGCTTCAGATTTTTCAGTTAAATGTGCCCCAAAAGAAATATTTAGTGAGTCCTATGTTTCACCACTAAGATAGGGTTTGTAGGGGTGGGTGAAGGGCGAATCATGAGAAAAGAGAACTAAAACCAAGGAATCTACAGTCTAACTAGAGCCAGTAATACCAATCACAACGACAACTAACACTCGCCTAGCACTCCCTATGTGTCAAATGCTATTTTAAGTCTTTTACATATACTAACTTCTTCGCTGCTGTTATCTTTATTTTAAAAAAGAAGAAACTGAGGCACAGGGGGAGGAAATGCTTTGCCCAGAGCCACACAAGTGAAAACGGGAAAGCCGAGGAGTGGATCTCAGCACTCTGTCCCGCGTCTTCATGAGGACAGCTATCGCCTACGGAAAGCTTTCTCTACGCCAGGTGCTGCTGCGTGCGTCTTCTACACACGCTCTTTAAGCTGACAAACAAACTCATAGGGTCGGCCTATTATCTCCACTTTACAGATGATAAAACTGAGCCAAGTCAAGGTAGGACTATGTGATAAACAACTTAATACATAAGGTGAGAAATTATGCGCTCTATGGTGCTATGGATACCTCAGGGAGGGGATGCTCACAAGGCCCTGGGGAGTCAGTAAAGAACGGACAGAGTGAGAAGGCACTTAAATTAGGCAGCACAAGAGATCTGATCATGCACTGTATCCTGTAAGGTAACAGGACTACTACTAGTCTATTAATAGAGAGGTACTATAGGGGAGAATAAACATGGGAACTGGACGCACAGAATCCATTTGCTTCCCAACTCCACCACTAGCTGTGCAACCTGTGTAAGATACCATTTCCTCCTGTCTCATACTACCTCGTAGGGTAGTCATAAGGAGAAAACAGTACCATGCAATGAGTCTTCAGCACACTGAAGACTCTTATTATTGGGAAGACAGATAGCCAAGACTTCAGAGTGAAAACAAAGACTTCTGGACACTCAACTGGAGATGGAAGTAGAGGAAGGGGAGTTAAGAACTAATAGTGTTTAGCAAAAAGGTCAGCATTAGAGTAGCTCGATATAGGCAGGAAGGGCTGCTCACAGAGGTCACCTTGGTCAATCAGCTCCTGCTGGATTTCCTCCAGCACAGCCAGGTCCATCAGCTCCTCCAACTGCAAGAGAAAGTGGAGGCATCAGAGGCTTGAGGTTATAATCAGCTGACAAGCCCCACAATGATTCACAGTTGGAAGCCGGCTTGAGGAACTCAGATTTAACTGAAGAAGTCAGTCAAGTCCTTCTGTAGAATGTGCTGGCAACATGGTAATGTGGTCATGCTGAGAAGTCATCAACAAATGATTAAATTAACCACCCAGGGACAAAATAATGGCGCCAAATTTAGGGGAGACAGAATAGGGCAGCACTAAGTATATGGTCCTGCCAGAGCTATGTGACTGGTGGAAAGTGCCTAGCCTCTGTAAACCTCAGGGGGCTCTGTAAAGTGGGAATAAAACCTGCCTGAGAGGGTATTTGTGAGTACTGATTGTGATTACGTAACTCAAACACTGAACTACTGTAGGATACATAGGAGGCACCAAAGAATGTGTCATTATTATAGAGAGCCTTGATGTTTTCAAAGCAGCTTCCCACATGTTTTCTTATATTGTCCTCACAAGGCTGACAACATTATCTTCTTCATCTTATAAATGTGAAAATTAAAGCTCAAAGAGGCAACAGGAAAACCAGGATCAAAATTCCAGAACTACTGACTTCCAATCCAGTGCTCCTCCTGATACACGGTAAATGGTTTCCTATCCACACCCACATCCCAACTCGACTGAGAATAGAATCAGAAAGCCCCTGGGGATCTTTTTTTAAAAAGAGACATTCCCAGCCCATGTCTACCCAATCAAAATTTCCAGCGATGGAGCCGAGGAGTGAAATTTCTTTCTTTTGAGTTTCATAAGTGATGATGAAACTAATTACGAAACGTTATGTTGCAATGATGCAGCAGACTAACAGTCTGGCATGTACGAACTATTAATCTAGACGAGTCTAACATTAAGGACAGAAGAACCTGGGTCAAAGGCAGTTAGAATCCTGACTGCGGGCTAGAGGACGGATGAGTTGAGAGGACTTGGGGAAACAGGTACAGGACACTAGGCATTCTTGGTGCTGTAGCACCCTTCCTGAAAACACACATCCCAGCCTGACCTGAGCCAAGGCCTCTGGACAGCTCTTCATTGACTGCAAAGCATTCCACTCTTCTTCCATCACCTCTTGTACCAGAAGGGTGTTCTGAGCTCTCTCTGGCATATTGCCTCCAGTCTGGCGGTATTTGTTCAGGAGCCTGTCCCGGCTGTTTCTCATTCTCTCCAGGCATCCCTTGGGAGAAGGAGAAAGACAGGGGGGGAAAAAGGCAATTCCATTTGAAAAAAAAACCTCTTAGACTAGTTGATAAAACATTCAAGGAAATTTATAGACAAAAAATTTCAACTATAATTCTAACTATTGTTATTCTGCCATATTCCTCTCCAGTCCTTATCCACATGTGGATGGGTGAAATTACAATACTTTGGTCATGTGTTTCCAGATCACCATATTTCATATTCTATCCTCAATGCCAGCTCCCTCAGTGGTTGGGTGGTGCTAACAGCATCCACTGCATCCAAATTCTTGCTATCCTAGATAAGGCTATGGTAGCTGCCTCCCTGTACAACAGTGTTTCTTGACTTGAGGCGATTTTATCTCCCAGGGGACACCTGGCAATGCCTGGAGACATTTTTGGTTGTCACAACTCTAGTTGTAGGGCTTCTGGCATCTAGTGGGTAGGGGCCAGAGATGCCGCTAAACATTCTACAGTGCACAGAACAGCCCCCCATGACAAAGAGCTATCTTCCTCAAAATGTCAATAGCCAAGGTTGAGAAACCCTGCTGTCAACAGTCATTTCTATCATCAGATTATTCTCCTGGGATATACCCACTACTTAAGAGATTCCTGGAAAGGCAGGCCCTATTACTTACAGGAAGCACGCTGAATTCAGAAGAGGTCAGTACTGAGTTAGGGTACAACTCTGCTAAGACTTAGTAACTGAGGCTCAGAAGAAACAATTTGGAATAGAAATAATTTCTGGAATTATAAATAATTTCTAATTATTCGATTCCTCTCTGGAATAGAAACAATTTCTATCTCGCATGAGGTAGGTATACAAAGTGCCTCTCTCGGTGCCCACCTACCCAAGAGCAGCAGGTGGCGGTGGTGTTACCGCAGAAGTGCAGAGGTGCGGTCACGACCTCACTTCAAATTTAAAACAAACCCAAATCCAAAATTAAGGCTTCCTGGGACTGGACCGGCCCGGGTTAATCCCACACCCAGGAGTCCAAAAATTCCAGGAAGCGGCCGAGCGGTGACCAAGCCCAGACCCACAGGCGGGAGGCGGAGTCCAGGTCCACCTCCACCGGCCAGGCGCTACCGGCACTTGCCTCCCCCGGCTGGGCTCAGGCGAAGGCCCGGACAGCGCGGCTCCAGACGGATGAGGGGAGTGACGACGGCGCAGCCAAGGCTTCTCAAACCCCACACTCACCTGCCGAAAAGCCTCTTTCCAAGGGGGCGAGCCCACCAGTTTGTACAGCGAGCGGTGCCGGGACCCTGGCGGCTCTGCCATCTGCTCTTCGCGGGAGTCGCCGCCAGAAAGCCCCGCCCCACAGGGGCGCGCAGAACCCTGGGAGTTGTAGTTTCTGGGCGCTGATCACGCTGGATCCGCAGGGTATTCTGGGAAGTGTGGTTTTACCCGCCGGCCCCATACGGAGACAGATTTGGGCATCTCAAGGATGGGTAAGTGAAGTAGTGACATTTGTGAGGTCAGCCCAACCTGGATTGAGCGAGGTAAATCTTGAAGGAAGGTTTTGGATGTCTAGGTTTATCCAGGTGTGGGTGTCCAGTACACACGTCTCAGGCACTTTCCCAGGTAGTGACTTCTCGCAGCACCGAAGCTTGCTCTGAACAGCTAGCGGCCTATCGACCTCGTCCCGCCCCCTTTGGCGTCAGAATAAATACTTGACTGGTGATTGGCTTTCCTCTGGCGGAGCCCCTGGCTGATGGGCTGGTCTCGTCTTAGCCCCGCCCCAACTCTAGCCTCGTGCTTCCGGGCTGCCTGCCCGATAATTGGCCGCAGCAGGGACAGCGGGCCGCGGATTGGCTGGGCTCAGCGGCGGGTTGAGCAACTGGAGTGAGGGGAGCAGTCGGGCCAAAGATGGCGGCCGCCGAGGGTCCCGGCGGCGACGGCGAGCTGTGGCAGAGCTGGCTCCCTAACCACGTCGTGTTCTCGCGGCTGCGGGAAGGACTGAAAAACCAGAGCCCAGCCGAGGCTGAGAAGCCGGCCTCTTCATCACTGCCCTCGTCGCCGCCGCCGCCGCCGCCGTTGCTAACGAGAAACCTGGTGTTAGGCCTCGGCGGGGAGCTCTTCCTGTGGGATGCAGACGGCAGCTCCTTCTTGGTCGTGCGCCTCCGGGGCCTCAGCGGCGCCGGGGAGGAGTCCTCCCTCTCCCAGTACCAGGTACGGCCGGGCTGAGGGTGGAAATGACCCGCCGCTGGGATCTGAGCTGGTCTTTCGGTTCCCTTGCCATCCCGGCTATTTTCCGTCTTCCGGTAGATGCGCTGTTTAAGGGTGGGCAGACGTCCGGCTTCGGGTGGGAAGGTCTCTCTTCCTTATTTCATTCTCCTCCCGCATGGCCGCATAACCTGTGAGAGCCTGTCTTTCCGTATCTCTCATTCCTTCGACAAATGGTTGTTGACTCCAGCCACTGTGCCCGACGCTGTTATAGGAACTCGTGCTCTCGAGGTGCTTCAGTCCCTCGGGTCTGGGAGGAGGGGAAGGACCATGGAATAATCAATAAAATATCAGTGAGGCAGGTGCTCTGGAGAAAAACACAGCAGGATAAGGGGATGGGGAGTCTGGGTGCGCTTGCTGTTTTTAGTGGGTTGGTCCTGAGAAACCTATTTCCAGACGTGACGCTCATAAAGTAATAGGGATCATCCTAAGCTTTCTCTTGGGCTTGTTGCGAGCCTCATGTCGGGTAATAGATTTGAGAGCGCCAAGTTTGGTGCCTGCCATGGAGGAGGAATTCCCTCTTAATTCTTTCTTTTTCCATTTAGAAAGTTAGGCCATCCCCAAAGTTGGAAGGGATTTTTGTTTTTGATAAGCCAGCAGCGTGTGAAAGTGGGTGTGATCAGAAAGTATTCCCCACTTGCTGTAATCCGACAGTACTTTGTGGAAATGTTTACTTATAATAAATGAGTACTCTTCTTTGAGAGATTAAAAAATCGAAAACCTTGGCAGCCATCCTAATGCATGACATCTGTTGTGTGCCGTTGTCTGATTCGTGTTGATGAGAAATTATTTGAATTTTAAAAGGTGCTAGCGGTGTTTCTGCAGTTCTGAAAATAGGTCACAAGTCTACAGTCTACTTACTGTAAAATATCAGTTTACAGGAGTAAGTGTCGGATGCTCAGCACGCAGTATTCTGATAGCACACGACATCACTGTGCAGCACCTGGCACATCATGATGAATTATTCATGCTTGTTTGTTTGTTGTCTGTCTTCTTTTCAAGATTGTAAGCACCAAGGCAGGAGCCATGTCTGCCTTGCTTATTTTTGTGTTTCTGGTACTTCACAGAGTACCTGGAATGTATAAGCTCTCAGTAAATAGTGGTGACTGTCTGAATGACCCTCAGTCCTCCAGAATCTCCAAAACTTGGAGGAGGCAAGAAAGCAGCTTAGCATGAGTTGCATCGTAACCATTAGCAAAAGCATGAGTAGTGACTTTAAAAACAAAAGAAAACAACAACAAAAAGCCCTAAATACTGTGATTATCACGAGTGATCTAAGGCGATTAGATTGTATGTATAGCGGAAGAAAGGTGGCCTCTGATTTGAGATGTACTGTCAAAATTAAGTAGAAAGAACTTGGGGGTTGAGAAGATAGGAAAGAACTGCCAACAGGAGGAAAAACAGTTTGATTAGAATCAGCAAAGGGCGGCTGAAAAAAAAACAAAACAAGACTTAACGTCAATAACAATTAATAGAGATCTTCTTATGTTCAGAACAGTCTTGTCTAAAAGGATTTTGGCTTAGGGTGATTCTCCATACATAAGGATAAGCAATACATTGGGAATCTTATGGTTTATTACTGAAAGTAGAAAGGGAAAAAAAGGGAATTTGACATGGTCATGAGAGAAGAAATAGGAAGTACTAGTAGAAGAAGGGAATTGTTTTGAGAGCATATGATGCCGAGACAAACAGCTTATCAGAACCCCCTGAAAATATCACTATTCCATTTTAATCTGCGTGGGCAAAGCAGCGTTTTACCTCCTGCAGGAGCTCTTCAAGCCATTCTTTGTCTTATTGTACTATTTCTAATATAAAATAGTAATTATCATTTATTAACACTTGTGAGTTCTTCATTTCTCTCTTCACCAAAGCATATATTGAGAGTCAGTGAGCAATATGCCATATACTTTGCTAAAGATACAGAGAGGAAAGAGATCTCAAGTAATTCATAGTTAGTTGTGTGGGATGAGCAAGTAAAAGGATAATTAGAATACAGAGTGGTAAGAACTATCATAGAATTGTCCAGAGTATAGGAATACAGAAAGATGCATTTATCCCTGGCCAGAAGATCAGGGCTATTTTCTTGGGAGGAAAGTGCGTAGAAGCTGAGTCTCCAAGGATGTGTTAGGCAGCTAAAAATGGAAAACGAGGGCATTGCAGGAGAGGAACAGTTGTGCAGAGACACAGAGGCATAACAAAGCCCGATGATTTTCCAGAAATACAAGTTAATCTGATTGGCGTGTGAAGTACAAGTGGGGAACGTTGGAGAGTTGAGACTGAAGTGGTAGACTGGAGCTTGATCATAAAAAGGGAGACTATGTGTAGTATTTATTTATCAAGGTAGGGAAATTTGATACATTTTATATAACATTCCAATCAAAATGGTTAAAAATATTTCTTCAGTTAATGGCCCAAGTGTTAGTACTTATCCAGAATGCTTCATTATCCTACAGTTAGAGAAAACTAAAGCAGTACTGTGCTTCCAAGTAACTGCCACATATATTTACATTAAAATTAACTCTTTTGACCAGTTTGCTTTAATTTCCAGAGATTGCTTTGCATAAATCCACCTCTGTTTGAAATCTATCAAGTCTTGTTAAGTCCAACGCAACATCACGTAGCACTTATAGGAATAAAAGGAATTATGGTATTAGAATTACCTAAAAGATGGGGGAAGAATTCTGAATTTGAAGGTGGAAAATCAACAGTGAATTGTAGGTAAGTCATATTTTCATTTAGTGTTTATCTGTATAATTTGTAATACATGTAGAAAATTGTACAAGACCAGTAGTTTTAAAGGTATGTTTACTGTGCTACTATTGAAACATCAGGGTACTCCAGATGGTCTGCATGTTCGCTTCTTGTGATGATAATGTTTATAGCATATGTGTGATTGTACTTTTATTCTGCCTGAATTGTCACATTGCTGTCTCATTGGAAGTCAGGCTATTTTTTCAAGTAGGTAGAAATAAGATTTTTTTTTTGAGGAAGATTAACCCTGAGCTAACATCTGCTGCCAATCCTCCTCTTTTTTTTTTTTTGCTGAGGAAGACTGGGCCTGAGCTAACATCCATGCCCATCTTCCTCTACTTTATATGTGGGATGCCTGCCACAGAATGGCTTGATAAGTGGTGCGTAGGTCCACATCTGGGATCCGAGCTGGTGAACCCCGGGCCACTGAAGCAGAGCATGTGGACCTAACCACTATGCCACTGGGCCAGCCCCTAGAAATAAGATTTTTTAAAAGCAGTTATTACCTATGAGCCAGACAGTTTGCACATAAGTTTAACTAAGTTGTTTTTTTCTGTATTATTTTCTTTTTCAACAAATCCAGAAAAGTGCAAGTCTGAAAGATCTACTGAAATGAATATAAGGTAGAAACCCACCTTTAGCTCCACAACTTATAGGTTAGGTCCCCTGAAAATGTTTCCTTTTGAAATCTCTGTTTCCTCGTTTCCACAGTAGGAATGATAATATCTGCCCTGGAGTTTCCCTACAAGATTACTAAAAGGATCACATAAGGTGCTACGTCTAAAATCCCTTGTGAAGTACAGTATAAAATACCCCACAATTTAGAAAGCATTTTTATTTCGATTCTTTGATACTGATTGAATAGATGCTTTGAATGCTCTCTCAGCAAGATTTAAGAGAAAGAAATTTGAAGGAAAGAAGAGCAAAGAGTATTAAAATAGACTTTCCTTTAGAAGGTTTTTCATGCAAGCTCTACAAAGTGTTTTGGGAAATTGTCGTCTTTGTTTCAGCACCACTCCGATTGCTGAGAGGTTCTTCACCAGCTCTGCCTCTCTGACTCTTAAGCACGCTGCCTGGTATCCGAGTGAAATGCTGGATCCCCACGTGGTGCTGCTGACGTCAGACAATGTCATCAGGTGCAGTTTATTTTTACCTCTTGGAGCTTTGTGAGTGGGAAGGTTCTGTTTCTACTTAGTTCACAGCTGAAGGTACCGCTAAATGGGTCATTGGAATTTGGAATACTTGGTCTGATGGCTCTTGTAACCCATTCTCAGTCATGGGAGAATCGTCTAAGTGCTCTAACTTACATGTCTTAGTTACTGCTATCCCTCTCAACTGCTCCCCCGTCTCTAGGCTCTCCGTTCCTAATCTGACCTCTAAGTACTGTTAAAATAATCTTGCTAAAACTGTTTTCATTATGTCCCTCTTTTGGAGGTAGGTTAGCATAGGGGAAAGAGAATATAATGGGGAATTGAGAGATTTGAATTCTTGTCCCAGTGCCACATCTGTCTTTGAGGTTTTAACTCCTTTTTAGGGAAGCCTCAGTTTCCAGTTTGCAAAATGAGCAGGTTTGTTTTGATAATTTCTAAAGCTCCTTCCAGGTTTTGCACTGTATGATTAAATACTCTAATCCTACAGAGATTTCTATTATTAGTTCACTTTCTGGATCTGCCTTATGTAAAAAGTTTATTTAGACTGACTGAGGTACAAATACCTCCAGTTTTTTGTTTGTTTTTTGTTTTTCTTGAGGAAGATCAGCCCTGAGCTAACATCTGCCACCAATCCTCCTCTTTTTGCTGGGGAAGATTGGCCCTGAGGCAGCATCCATGCCCAACTTCCTCTATTTTTTAATATGTGTGACGCCTGCCACGGCATGGCTTGACAAGCGGTGTGTAGGTCCGCACCTGGGCTCCAAAGCAGCGAACCCCAGGCCAGCAAAGCAGAACATGGGAACTTAACCACTGTGCCAGCAGGCCGGCCCTGCCTCCAGTTTGATGTTTCCTGATCACTACTTTTAACTGTGCTCTACTAAGTCTTCCTTCCCTGCTGAATGCTTGATCCCTTAATGGCAACGTCTGCAGATCTCATAGCTTCCGGTTACTTTTACTTATTAAAACTTGGTCTGTCCACTTTAAAACTGATCTCAATTTCAATCTCAACCCCATCACAGGTCAGACTCTGAAATGAGTGGAGAGGGCATGATCTGCTCTTTGACTCTTCTTTTCATCTCAGTACCTAGAGGAGGAGGAGAAGTGTAAGGAGGGAGGCTGCCTCCTCCTTCCTCTGGGTCTAACTCCTTTAGATTGCGAGCAGGGAGAATGGGATAGCTGAGGCAGACATCTTACCTGACTGGTTGTCTGTCAGTGATGGGGGCCGCGGGGCAGCATGTCCTTGATCCTGGTTTGATCTAGTTCCATCTGCTGCTAGTGGCCCCCACCGATGTGGTAGTCTCTGCACACATGGTGTGTGTGTCTTCGGGGGCAGTGTTTAGGCTCCAGCTCCCTCCATCACTGCAGAGCTCTGTCTCCCATTGGTTCTGTCAGCTCTCCATGTCTTCAACTTGGTATCTCCTGCCTTCTCACCCTAAGTGTTGTGGTCTTTCAGACGGACCCATGGTAACTGCTGAGGTCCTTTTCCCTGTCCTCCAAGGGCCACAGAGAACTGGGCGTACTATACCATAGTCCTTCCTATGCTGCTCCAGCCTACCTCCTTCAGAAATTTCCATATGAGAAGTAGATACCATATAGTGTTCACATGCCCCGAGCCCTAGGATATGACATATCAGGTTCACCCAAGGATTCCCTTACCTTGGTGGCCTGTAGTTTTCTGCAGCACATCTAACATTCAGCTAGGAATTGAGATACCCATCTCCCCTTATTATAGATACCCCTAATCTGGCTTAGTTTCTCTTAGAGCCTTCCCTGCCTACCCATTTGGCTTTGGATTTAGGGGTAAAGAAGAAGGGAATACCCTCCCATTACAAACATTGTACTGTTCTCCCAAGGACTCTTGACACTCTCCCTCTTCATCTTCCTTTTATATGTGCTAGAAGAGGAGATGGTGGGGAGAGAGCATAGGGCTAGATCTTCCTCATGTTAGCCCCTAAAGGCCGTATCTGGCCTTAGTTATTGAAGGTTCTTTTTAAAATACGGGGTATTCTCTTTTCCTAAACTTTGGACCCTGTTGACAATTTGGGGGTAACAAGAAATTCCCACTCAATGCATTTGTTTTTTCTTTTGCTAGTCCTCATTACAATATATACTGTCTAGTACTTATGTGTATTTTGAAGTCAGTAACACTTGTAGGCATGTAGGAAGACCACAATGAATGTGTGTTCAATTGGGTCAAATTTGCATTAAAAACATTTATTAAATGGCATTTAATTGATAATGGAACAAACTAAGTTTAAAAATTCTTAGTGGGGTCAGACAAAATAAGTGATTAATTTGATGAAGACTTTATGATAATGACACTGCTGCCTTTTGGAAACTTCTTTCTCCTTTTAATGATAGCTGTATAGACTTTGAAAATTTAAGTTATTTTAAGTTAAAATGATTTTGGTAAAAATTTTTTTCCAGTTTTATACTTCCCCTTGAGAAAATTGAGATGACGTGATATTGTGTCTTTATATAATAAAAACATATAGATTCGAGGCTAAATGTCACTCACTCTGCCAGCCAGTTGGTATATAAAGAAGAGTGAGGTGTGGTCCCTTCTCCGATGAGATCTGGTGTCTAATAGGCAGAGACAGATGGGTATAATAGAAGGGAAGCTGAGGGAAGCTGGAAGATTTCGGGGCAATGGTGAGATGACTAGATAAGGTGCCTATGGCTAAGGACTTGGGATGAGAGAGACAAAGGTGCAATCGTATGGAGTAGGCCGATAAAGAATTTTGGTAAGGATAGAGAATATTTCTTCAGGTCCCAAGGAAATCTTCCTGTTAAAAGCTACTTTGTCAGTAACAGCAAGATCTTTGGCAAAGAAGTGCTTTTGATAACTGGTAGGAAAATTCTCAAGAACTGACTAGTTGGAGACAAAAGGGCAATTTTGGGAAAAGAAAGAGAATTTTAAGTGCTGGCTCTCTTCTCTTTTGATTGCTAGAATTTACTCTCTACGTGAGCCCCAGACACCCACTAAGGTCATTGTACTTTCAGAAGCAGAAGAGGAAAGTCTAACACTCAATAAAGGGTAAGTTTTTATTTGTTCATGAATTTTTAAAATTAGTTTATTGGGATTATAAATGCAATTTTAACAGCGGTTGCAAGGTTTTCCAGAGATGACTTTAGCATGCTTTTGGTTTTGTGAGAAGTAAACAAGAGAAGGCAATGTGAATAAGTGACAAGAAATTACAAATCTGCATGTCACTATAACTACCAGCTTGATCTTTTTTCAAGAAAGTTCTAAAATGTGAGTGGTTGAAACTTATTCCCTGTTGTATCTTGAACGACAGAATGAATTATAACGTTGCAAAATTACGGAAAGGGTGAGCGTGTGGGGCTGGAGGCCTACCTGCTGTTTGCTCAGTGTGGATAGGTAGATTGCTGAACCAGCACAGCATCTAGTATGCCAGAACCTGCAGTGGGACTTAGATGGCCCTTCGCATTCTCCTGTGACCCTGGCTTCTTTTATGTTTTCTTACCCACTACAGGGACAAGTTCCTGGCTACTTTGACCACTAACAGAATCACCCTTTGAACTCACAAACCCCATTCCTCTGGCCTCCTGATCAGTCTTTCTGGTGATTACCACACGATCACCCACAGCGTGTGCATATAGAGTGAAGCTTTTAGCAGCAGTATTTCTGGAAGTTCCATTTAGTTCTTTTCATGTCTCTGTGGTGGTCATATCTAATAGTCTTGTTTATTTTTGTTTTTCTAACCTTTATTCCTCGGAATATTTTATATATAGCTATTCTGTATTTGACAGTTTCAGTATCTAAGTCCTGGGGGTAGGGGCTGGGGATCTAAATCTGTATTTGTTCTTCCTCCTGACCCACAACCATAGTGGCTTCCTCTTGTGATTGCTGATCTCTAACTATGAACTTATGTTTACATGATCTTAATATTTGGGAATATTGAGAACTGCAGTGGGGGTCTGTTCCTTTAAAGAGGATTTCTCATCTGCTTCTGCCAGGAATCAGAGGTTGCCACTGACCTGGGACCACTTTGATTCTCTGTGATGGTCCCAGAACTGAAAGTTTGAGTTAAATAATTTTAATGTCTTATGGTACCAGTTGCTTAAGTTCCAGTGCCTCCATCCCCACAGTGGGGAAATACTTGCCTGTGGGAGTTGATAGGCCCTGTTCTGGTGTCGGGGCGTTTTCTCCCTGCTGTGTGTCTCCGTAGCTTATCAGCCTCCTTTTGACAGACGCGTCTGGATGTGAGGCTGTGGAGCAAATGCAGTTGTGAAGAGCGTTGGCTGTGGCATCCACACCCGTGTGTTCTAAGCTCAGCCCTGCCACTTGTCAGCTGTGGCATCTGGGCAAGTTATTCAATGCACTAAGCCTCATTTCCATGACTGTATGTTCCATGACTTTAAAAAGTAGCAATAGTGTTCATTTATTAGGATTATTGTACAGAATAAATGAGATCATGCCTAAAAAGTGCTTAGCATGGGTCACAGCGCAGAGTAAGTACTCATTAATTGATACCTATATCATTATTAGAAATATTACTATATTTGTTAAGTTTTGATGGCTTTGAAGTCTTTTACGTCTCTTTAACTTAACTTCTGTGTCTCTTTGTCCCATTCATTGTCTTGATTTTTGAGTTTAACTCAGGCAGTTCTTTTATTCTGGGTTTTGAGATTCCTCGTTTTTTTTGCTTCCTGATACCATATACCTTTCCATGTGATAAAGAAACTAAGATACGGTACTTAGAATACTTCAGAATGATGTTGACTCTCAACTATATGAAATTGTGATTTTACTATACTCATATTCATTAACTTTGTGTTAAACTGAAATCTTTTGAGATTACCAATGATACTAAATTTTAAAATATAAAAACAGCATGTTTTATCATTTGTCTTTCCTGATTATAAAGGTAATGTATATTTATTATAGAAAATTGGGAAAACTACAGAAAAATATTAAGTAGAAAATGAAATCTTTTGTAATCTCCTGTAGTGTATCCTCAGTATAGCAGCCAGAGTGATACTTTTAGTATAAATCAGATCATTCTACTTTCCTGCTCTCCACAGCCCACTGATCTCTCAGAGTCTTTACCGTGGCCTGCGAGGGCCTACAGGTGTGCCCCTGACTGCCCCTCTCCAGCTGCGTTCCTCCCTCTGTGCCCTGGCTCTCTGAGCTCCAGCTGCCTTGGCCTCCTTGCCATGCCTCAGGCAGCATCACCCACCTTCCCACCTTAGAGCCTTCACCTGCGTGCCTCCCTCTGCCTCAGTTGCTCCTTCCCCAGGTAACCACAGACCTCTCCCTCCCTCCCTTCCTTCAAATCTTTGCTCAAGTGTTGCCTTAGCAGCCCTTCCCAGACCACCTAGTCTCAAGTAGCGCCTCCATCAGTACCCTCTTACCGCACCTTATTTTCTTCATGACGTCGTTTTCTGACTTGGTGTTGTCTGTTTGTTTCTTCTCTGTTGCTGTCCATCTCTCTCACGAGAGGGAGGGCCTTTGTTTAGTTCACCGATACATTCCCAGGACCCTGCGGTAGTGCCTGGCACAGAGTAGGTATTAGTAAATATTTGTGGAACGACTACATCCCACTGCTCAGAGATAGCTGTTGATGTTTTCAGGTGTTTTCTTCCTGTTTCTTTTTTGTGTTTATGCATGTCTATATGTGTATATTTTACTATTTGTGTATCTGTATACTTAAACTATATAAAATTAAAGTCGCACTGTATAATTTTATGGCCTTCTTTCATTTAATTTTGTAAGAATTTTACAGTGTTGTTTAACATTTTTCGTTTTTTATCTTCTCCACTGAATACAAATTTTATCCCTACCTCCTGTTATTGGACATTTTGTTTTTGTTTTCAACAAATTTTTAAATCTCTTTTCAGAAGGGCATATACCGCATCTCTAGGAGAGACAGCAGTTGCATTTGACTTTGGGCCATTGGCAGCAGTCCCGAAGAATGTATTTGGACAAAAGGGCAAAGATGAAGTAGTGGCATACCCACTGTACATCTTATATGAGAATGGGGAGACTTTCCTTACATATGTTAGTCTGTTACACAGGTAAGTTGAGGAGGTAACCCACCTGAAATGAAAACCCAGCTGGGTTGCAGTATAGACTGTCATAGTTGGACCTGGCATCCATGTTTTTGAGTTTGTGGAAGTGTTGCAGCCTTTCAATACTTGGCTTGCATATTTTGGAGAAAGAGTTGGTATGTATGCTTTGACCTTTCATTTCCTCATATTATTTGGGTAAGTTCCACAGAATTCTTGGATAATCACTTCAGGTAAGACTGGATTTGTTTTCACAAAGTCTAGTCAATCAAAAAAGTATTTATTTTGTATCTTATATGAACAAGGCACCATTGGGATGGTTAGACATGATGATCTGGTATCTTATGTCCCAGTTGTGGAGGAAAGACATATGTACACCTGAAAAGATAATTGGCCATACCACATTATTGTTACGCAGGCAGTAAGGATCCAGAGGAAGCAGAGAGCATTCTGACCGAAGAAGTTCAGGGAATTTTCAGAGAAGGACTGATGTCATGTGGTACTTAAAGATCTAATGCAGGATTAAATGAAGCTTCAAGGAAGGGTAAAACCATGTTAGTCACAAGGGCAGCATGAAGTAGAGTATGAAAACAAGAAATGCGAGTGTCATTCCAAGTTCACTGGTGAGACATTCGGGGCTAGGGTGGAAGATTCAGGTAGGCGGCATTAAATGCTAAAGCTAGAAGTATCTTCCCAGGGAGAATTTGGTGGAGTTAAACACCTAGTTAAGGAAGCTGGAGTCTTGTCTGTAGGAATAGGGTAGTAGGAAGCCAGGGATGGTGTCCAAACTGAAGGATAAGACAATTGGTTAGGGAATGGAGTGGGGCAGAGAGACTTTTAAAAAAGCTGTTGCAAAATTTAGCTTACCATCTACAAGAGTTTAAACCAGGGAGGTTGTAATACAAAGGGAGAGGTGAACACAGTAGGTACTACAAGGAAGGAGCAATAAGATTCAGTTACTGATAAGGGAGTGAGCCATTAACAGAAACATTCAGGTCAGGAAGGGCAGCTAATTTTTGGGGAAGATTTGTTACTACAAATGGTCAATTTGACACTGTATTGGACCATTAAAGTGGAAATATTCCATGGACAGTTGGAAATACAGTACTGGAAAGAAGATGAAGAAGGTAAAAATAAAGAAATAATAATCGTCTGTCATGGCGAGAGAGTTAATAGAGGATAAGAATTTTGGGAAAGTTTGTAACTAGGGAGGCATAAGGCCAAAGGCTGAACATTGTAGTTTATTCATTTATAAATCAACCTGACAGATATTTATGCAGAGCCCACTCTGTAACAGGAGATGGGAGTATGAGATGGAAGGCAAGTTCCCTGCTGTGTGGTTCCTTGTCTCCCAGAAAGTCATACAACAAACCAGTAACTGTAGTACAGTGTGGTGCTCAAGGAATCACAGGGTGCTGCACAGTGGGACAGAACAAATGCTGAGGCCTGCCTGTCTCGGAAGACCAAGAAGATGGTAATACGAAAGCTTGGGCCTAAAGCATTCACTAGGTAGAAATGGGAGCAGAAGCGGTTCCAGGAGAGAGAAGAGAGTACGCAAAATGGTAAAGATGAGAAAGATGAAAGAGCTTGACAGATTGCAGAACGGTGAGGGTTCGCTATCAATTGCATTCTCCTTGACAGAAATCTTCTCTGCCTTTCACACATGATCTCTCTTGAGAGGCTGTTGTTGTAATGTTGTCACCCTCCCTTACTCTTCCTCCCGGCCTTCATTTGTCCACACTGTAGTCTGCCTAGTAACTTTAGCCCCAAACCTGAAAGTCGTCTTCTGTATCCTCTTACATACAGTTCAGTCCCAAAATTCTATTGATTTTACCATGAAAATTTCTTGAATGTATGCACCCTTCTCTCCGTTCCCCTGTCCTTGCTTCAGACCCTCAACCATCTTCTGCCTAGTTTATTGTTCTCTTAGATAGTTGCTCTGAATCCCGTTTTGGTCCTCTCCATGTCATCCTCCTCACTACTGCTCACTAGCAGATCAATCTTAGTAAAGTGAAGCTCCGTCACTCTTGATTTAAACCTCTAGTGACACACTGTCACCCAGCAGATTAGACTCTGAGCACTTTAACATGGCACATGAGACCATCTACTTCATAAGCCAGTCCTGAATATCTGCCTGGCTACTTTTCTGTTGCCTTAGACTTTGAACTTTGCCTCCCGTTATACTAAGCTAAGTTTCCTTCCTCTTAGTTTTCTGTCTTTCATGCCTCCAGAGCTTTCTATGTGCTGCTCCCTAGCTTGGAATGTTCACCACTCCTTCCCAGAATATACTCTTTCCTCATTGATTTATTTATACACCTCACTTTCTTTGTACCTTTCAGTGTTCCTTTGTATCCTGTAAATCCTTGCATCATTACACTTACCACATGGTATAGTGATTCTAGTTAAATGTTCATTTCCCCAACTAAACTGTCACTTCCTTCAGAGTGTCATCTAGCACTCAATAAATTTATCTGTCTAAGTCTAATCCAGTTAAATATGTGGCTGTGAAGCCCTGAAGATAAGCTATATTTCAGAAGGAAAGATTTGGGACTCATCAGTTTATAGGTAGTAGTTAAAACCAGGCATAGTTTAATATGTTCTCCTATAAGTTTGTATCTTGAAAACGGAAGAGGGCTTACAACAAAATCTTGGAAACCATCAATATTTAAGAGACAGAAATTAGAAAAGGACATTAGAAAGGTGTGTTCAGAGAGACAGGAAGAGAGAACTAGGGGAAAGAATTGTTAGAGAACCTAAGGGTGTTAAGAAGCGGTCATTGTTAACCAGTGATAAATGCAGCAGGAGGTCAAGTTCAGTGCCTTTTGGATTTAGTACCTGGAATCTCATCGGTGGTCTTTGCCAGAGAGGAGCTTCTGTGGCGTGGTGAAGGCATAAACCATAGTAAATTTAGGGCAGGGTGTTCCAGCCCCTACACTGTTGATGCTGGAGCTGAGGAGTTCTGTATTGTAGAGGCTGTCCTGTGGGGGAATGTTTAGCAGCGTTTCTGGCCTCTAGACACCAGTACTCCCCCCTGCCCCTGACCCCCCAGTTGTAACAACTAAAAATGTCTTCAGGTATTGCCAGTGTCCCCTCAGGTGCAAAATTATCTCCAGTTGAGAAACCAGGGAGGTAGAAATTGAGTGGGAAAGCGAAAAAGTGGAGACATTGGGAATATACTATCTTTTTGATTAGGGTGTGATAGCTGGAGAAGGGCAAAGGCCAAAAGGGGTTTGAAGTGATGGGCACGGGTATCTTCTGTCAACATTTCCCAAATGTGTTTTCACTCTTTCTTTAGCCCTGGGAATATTGGAAAGCTCTTAGGTCCACTGCCCATGCATCCTGCAGCTGAAGATAACTATGGTTACGATGCTTGTGCTATACTCTGCTTGCCCTGTGTCCCCAACATCTTAGTGATTGCTACTGAATCAGGAATGCTGTATCACTGTGTTGTGCTGGAAGGGGAAGAAGAAGATGACCAAACAGTAAGTTAGGCTAGCGTGGGTATATTTGTATCTCCAACACCTAGTGTAGTTCCTGGACCAGTATGACTGCTTCTTAATTTATGAGGAATTCTAGTTTATATCTGGGACTTCTGTGTATTTCGAACATTAAACACTTAAAGTTAATTGAACCCCACCTACAAATCTAAACGGGAAGAAGTTAGCAGGTGCCCAGCTTACTTGGGCACCCTGCATATTTCTTTCTGAACTCTAAATTGCAGTCCTCAGTGACAGATAGAACCTTCGGCTCACCGCATTTGCCCTTCTCGTAACTTGTTTACTCGCATCTTCCTAAAAGGAGAGAGGCCTTTTTTCTAAGAATAACGAGGCACTGTTAGAATAAGCGGTGGAATTAAGAAGAATTTGAAAATACTATTTGATGTAGCTTTTTGCTTCTGTTTTTAATTGTGCACATTTCCAAATCAACATGAAAGAGTAAAATTACAATGCTTTTTTTACAGTCAGAAAAGTCCTGGGATTCCAGGGCCGACCTCATTCCTTCTCTGTATGTGTTTGAGTGTGTTGAGTTGGAGCTTGCCCTGAAACTGGCATCTGGAGAGGATGAGCCCTTTGATTCTGACTTTTCTTGTCCAATCAAACTTCACAGAGGTAAAGTATTCACTGAAGCAGTTCTTTTATCCCATCATATGGATACTGAGACTATCACAGACGTCCCCGTGTCACTGATCTGCTCTGTGGCTCCAGCCTTTACAAAGTTGACTGTTCTTTTGGCCTTTTAGTCACTATGTTCCATGTCAGGTCCAAGAAAGACTGAGCAAATCTCCCAGGTTTTAAGATAGTGGTCTTCAGTCTGGATCCACTCAGATTTATAATAGTGAACTTTTCCTGATCCAATCAAAAGTAGATTTCATGATTCACTTACTTAAGTGTATGCAAACTTAAATAAACTTTAAAAATCAAATTATAATGTACTGATATTAAAATATCTCTTTAAAATATCTTTTTTCATTTTAGAACACACTATCTTGTTATTCCCAGACCCAGTTTTAATGTTGTCCTTTTTATCTTTTTCTCTTTTGTTGTAACTTACCTGGGTTGGTACCACATCCTTCTGGCAGCTTCTCTCTGTTCATCTAGGGAGCTCTTGGATAAAATGCCGAGAATCGAAGGATCTTTTGTTCAGACACAGAGTGGCTGAGTGGAAGGGTTTGTGGCCAGGAGTCTGTAGTGTCCTGGATTTGAGTTAGCGCTTTAACAGTAATAGGTTCTGTAGTATTGGGCATTTACTCAACCTCTCAGGGCTTCAGTTTTCTCATCTGAAAACAACAGGGATAACAGATGATTTCTAAGGTCCCCTCTAACTCAGAGATCCTGTACTCCTATTTGCCCTCCCCGCTTTCTCAGAGTCTCCTCTAGAATCTTGTCGTCTTCCCTGTGCAGAATGAGGAACAAAAGCTTACTTAGTCTGGAAGAGTTTGGTGCGCCTCTCCTACTTTTCCTCTGTCTAGTCCTATTATAGTGCTGTTAGCCAGGTAGGGTGCGTAGGTTTGATAACAATGGCTTCAGTTCTACTAAAGTATAGCCAAAAGATTTAAGGGGATAGTGGTCCTTATATAATAAACCAGCAAAGTGAACTCGTCGGGCCTGTCTAGTTGAACAGTGTTTGGGGATATATAGTCTTAATCTTAAGTCTCAGAACCTTGCTTTGTAGATGAGGGAATTGAGACCTAGTGAGGTAAAGTGACATAAACTAATTGATTTCCTTGTACAGATAAGTTTATCTTTGGAAAATCTTGAATGTAGGCATTTTTATCTTAGTTTTTCTAATAAGAGTTAACATTTTCACCTGTGAAACTAATAAACTTTTGACTCATTCATAGTTGTATTTAAGGCATATTACAATAACTGAAACATAACTGGATTTTAGATGATATAAGTGAAATGGCTACCATGAAACATGTGGGGGGTGTCTAGCAAATTCCCTACTTCTGTTACTAATGTTGCTTCCATTTCATAACAGACTTCTGTTATATCTCAGTATTAAGATTTTTCTGTTGACTTCAGCACTAAACACATTTTGAAAAGCCATTTTAAACAATGGTAGACCTAATGAGATGGTTTGAACCTTACATTAAGTGTCAAGTGTGGCCAAATGAAAGAAACTTTTCAATATTTTCTTATTCAAAGAGATGACTGCCATAGACCAGGAATTTTTATAGCATAATGCTATTTTCAGAGGTGTTATGCAGAACCCCAGCATATAAAATAGATAAAAATAATGTAACATCTACTTTATAACATTTACTTACTATAAGTTCATAGTAAGAAAGTGAGGCTGTTAGATAAAAGAAAAATTTAATTTAGGGTGACAATTGTCATCTTAAATCAGCTTTAGTATATACATTATTTCTTTATCTTGTTTTAATTGTTTAATGTTTTAAAAATCCTGAGTCACAGAGATAAATATTTATAAATAATAATAGCTATTCAAGATTATTCAAGATCTCACCTTTTAGTCTCAGGGTAGTCTTACGGATACTAGGGCTCAAAGGAAATATAGACATTTTCATTAAGATTATGTAACAGCTGCTCACATTTCTTAGTATAAATATAAATGATTGTCACACAAAAATTGTATCCAAAACTTAAACTGTCTGTAAGTCAGCGTTATCAAGACAAGCAAAACTTCACCTTTCACCCCTGGCTTACTGTCCTCTGACTGAACTGTTCAGTCCCCTAAGCAGTTGTCCTGAAGTCTGTTTTGGTACCTGTGCTGCAGCAGTTTCCTGTGAGTACATGTGTGCAAGCATAGGTTTCCTACGGAGCCATGACCTGTCTTCGTCACCATTTGATTTTGAAGAACTGTGAATAAAGGCATAGAGGCAGACAGGCATAAATGAGTTACTTGACAGCAAGTGTTTATGTTTTGGTGAATTCTATTGTGTTAATATTTAGGAAATAACATACTTGGATTATGTTTATTAATTATGCTTTTTAAAATGTTTATAATATATTTGGAAATTGAATTCAGATTTTAAAATTTGAAAACCCCTGACCTAGTGCCACAGCATGAAGGTGCTGGAGACCTTCCATCAGCAAACATGCCTGTGGGCTACTGGGCTGAATTCTTTCAGTTTTCTAATGGCAACTTTTATGTCATTACTGACTCCCTCTGCAGATCCCAAGTGTCCCTCGAGATACCACTGCACTCACGAAGCTGGCGTGCATAGTGTTGGGCTAACGTGGATTCATAAACTTCACAAATTTCTTGGATCAGGTGAGTTTTCTGAGCTTTTCAGTGTTTCACAGGTTCTATCAAAAAGTAGTTTGGAATAGAAAAAAATAGAGAAAATCAATGAAACCACAAGTGGATTCTTTGAAAAGACTAACAAACCTTTAGCTAAACTGACCAAGAAATGAAAAAGAGAAGGCTCAAATTACTACAATTAAGAATGAAAGAGGGGTTATTACTACTGACCTCACAGAAATATGGAAGATTATAAGAGAATAGCATGAACACCTATGTGCCAGTTAGATAATCTAGATGAAATGGACAAATTCCTAGAAAGACAAACTACTGAAACTGACTAAAGAAGAAATAGAAAATTTGAATAGACCTGTAACAAGTAAAGAGTCTGAATCAGTAATCAAAAAACTACCCAAAAATAAAAGCTCAGAACAAGATGGCTTCACATCTAAAGAATTTATACCAATTCTTCACAAGCTCTTCCAAGAAATAGAAGAAGAGGAAACACTTCCCAACTCACTCTGTGAGGTCAGTATTACCCTGATACTAAAACCAGACAAAGATGTCGAAGAAAACTATGGACAACTATCTCTTATGAATTTAGATGCAAAATATCCTCAACAGAAGACTAGCAAACCAAATCCAGCAACATATAAAAAGGATTGTACACCATGACCAAGTGGGAGTCATCTCAGGGATGCAAGGTTAATTTAACATCCAGAACTAATTAATGTCTTACACCATATCGGCAGAATAAAGGACAAAAACCATATGATCATCTCAGTAGACACAGAAAAAGCATTTAAGAAAATCCAACAGCCTTTTGTGTTAAAAACACTCAACAAACTAGTAAGAGAAAAGAACTTCCTCAAACTGACAAAAGGCACCTATGAAAAACCCACAGCTAACACCATACTTGATGGTGAAAGACCAAGTGCTTTCTGTATTAGCTTCTCTTGCTGCTGTAACAATCATCACAAACTTAGTGGCTTAAAACCAGATATCTGTTATCTTACAGTTCCGTGGGGCAGAAGTCCTCGAATGGCCTCACTGGGCAGAGAGTGTTCCTTCTGGAGGCTCGAGGGGAGAATCCATCTCCTAGCCTTTTCCAGCTTCTGCCACCTTCCTTTGCATATAGCCCCTTCCTCCATCATCAGAGCCAGCAGTGATTGGACGAGTTGAGTCCTTCTCACCTTGTATCACTCTAGCCTTCTTTGTTGCTTCCCTCTTTCACTTTTAAGGGCCTACCCAGATGATCCAGGATAATCCCGTATCTCGGAGACATATGATGGGCAACTTTAATCCCATCTTCAATCTTTATTCCCTTTGCCATGTAACTAAAGATGTTCACCGGTTCTGGGGATTCGAACACAGGTAGGTGTCTTTGGGGAGTTCATTATTCTGCCTACTACATTCCTCCCAGTGGTCCCCAAAGATTCACATCTGACCCACATGCAAAATACATTGATCTTAGCATCACTATAGCAACACGAAGAATAAAATCTCATCTAAATCTCATGAGCTCAAAAGTCCCCAATCTCATGGTCCAAATCATCTAAATCAAATATGGGTAAGACTCTGATTATAATCTCCCCTGGGGCAAAATCCCTCTCTATCTGTGGACCTCTAAAACTAGAAAACAAGTTATCTGCTCCCAGAACACAACGGTGGGACAGGCATAGGTATCAGTTATAGACTCCAGTTCAAAGGGGAGAAAAAGAAAAGGAAAAAGGAACCATAGGTCCCAGGCAATTTCAAAATCCAGATTCTGCTAGGTTTCAAGGCCTCGTGATAATCTTCTGGGCTTGCAGCTCGGCCCTCTGAGTAATCCATTTTGCAGGAAAGGTAGCATTTGTAGAATAGTTTTTATTAGTCTGTTTCCTGCCTGTAGAATTGTGGAGGTAGAACAGCCTCTCTCATCCTTTCTCTGATCCTTTCAGTCCAAGCTGGCAGTGTTTCTGTGGGCACAAAATTCTCAAGAAATGGGGCCAGCCCCATGGCCGAGTGGTTAAGTTCACGCACTCCGCTTCGACGGCCCAGGGTTTCACCCGTTCGGATCCAGTGTGCGGACATGGCACCGCTCGTCAGGCCATGCTGAGGTGGCGTCCTACATGCCACGACTAGAAGGACCCACAACTAAAATATGCAACTAAGTACGGGGGGCATTTGGGGAGAAAAAGTAGGGGGAAAAAAAAAAGATTGGCAACAGTTGTTAGCTCAGGTGCCAATGTTTAAAAAAAAAATTCTCAAGAAGTTTTGGGTCTCCTGTGTCTACCATGAGGACTCACTCTAGCAGACAAGAGGTTCCTCCACACAGCTTTCCTAGATAATCCCATCTCTAGTTTTTGGCTTCTGCTGAGATGAAGGATCTAAGTCACATTCTTAATCTCTTCAGAGAGCCTTTTGTGTGACCTTTTGATCTTTCTGAGGTCTTAACAAAAGATTGAGCAGCCACACCAGTGGCTTTTTCTCTAAAACTTACTTTCCTGACAGTGAATCTCTTAATTTTAGCATCTTTTGCCATCCAGATAGGCTGGGAATTTCCCAAATCATCAAGCTTTTTTTTATTTTTGTTTAACAGTTCTTCCCTCAATTATATTTTTCCTTACATTTTACTATAATTAGCAAGAAGAAATCAGGCCATTTCTTTAAACCCTTTGCTTGGAAATCTCCTCAGCTAAATGTCCAATTTAGCTGTTTACAAATTCTGCCTTCCACACTTTCCCCTTAAGATCAAGAACAAAAGGATGTCTGCTTTTGCCAGTTCTAATCAGCATTGTAGTGGAGGTTCTAGACAGGGAAATTCACCAATAAAATGCAGTAAAAGACATCAGATTGGAAAGAAAGAAGTAAAACTATCTCTGTACTCTGACAACATGATCTTTTATGTAGTAAATCATAGAGGACCCACTAAAAAACTATTTAAACTAAGACATGAGTGCAGAGAGGCTGCAGAGATTCGAGATCAATAGACAAATAGCTGTTCTGTTTCCATACAGTAGCAATGAACTGCCTCAAAGGAAATTAAGGAAACAATTCTATTTATAACAGCATCAAAACAAATGAAATACTCAGAAATGAATTTAACAAAAGAAGCGCCAAACATACTCTTAAAACTACAAAACATTGAAAGAAATAAAAAGAAGAGGCCTAAATAAATGAAAAAACATCCCAAGTACATGGATCAGAAAACTTAATATTGTTAAATGGCAGTCTTCCCCAAACTGATGTACAGATCCAATGCAATCCCTGTCATAATTCTAACTGGCTTCTTTGCAGAAATTGACAAACTGATCCTAATGTTCATATGAAGTAGCAAGTGACCTAGAATAGCCAAAATAATCTTAAAAAACAAGAACAAAGTTGGAGGTCCCACACTTGCCAATTTCAAAACTTATTACAAAGGTGTGGTAAGCAAGACAGTCTGATATTGGCATAAGGATATACATAGAGGTTAACGAAATAGAATTGAGTCCAGAAATATACCTTTACACTTACAGTTGATTGGTTTCAACAAGGGTGCCAAAACAGTTCAGTAGGGGAAAGAATAGTCTTTTCAGCAAATGGTGCTGGGACAGGTGTCCATGCACATGCAGAAGAATGAAATTGGACCTCTACTTCACATCATACAGCAAAATGAACTCAAACTGGATCAGAGACCTAAATATAAGAAGTAAAACTCTAGAACTCCTAGAAGAAAACACTGTCACAAAAGTGAAAAGACAACCCACAGAATGGGAGTAAATATTGGCAAATCATCTGATAATGGACTTGTATCTAGAATATATAAACAACTCTTAGAACTCAATAATAAAAGAATAAATAGCCCAATTTAAAAAATGGACAAAGGATTTGAATAAACATTGTTCCATTGATGATATACAGATAGCCAATAAGCACATGAAAACATGTTCAGTATTATTAGGCATGGAAATGAGATTCCACTTCACCCCCACTAAAATGGCTAAAATCAAGAAAGATGATGATAAGTGTTGGCAAGGATGTGGAAAAATGGGGACCCCTGCATACACTGCTTATGGAACGGTAAAATAGTGTAGCCACTTTGGGAAAATAGTCTGGCAGTTCCTCAAGTGATTAACATAGAGTAACCAGTGAGCAGTTCCACTCCTGAGTATATACCGAAGAGAAATGAAAACATATGTCGACATAAAAACTTGTAAACAAATGTTCATAGCAGCCAAGTAGCCCAGTGTCCATCAACTGATGATTAGATAAAAAACTTGTGGGATATCCACACAATGGAATATTATTCAACAACAGAAAGAAATGAAGGACTGACGTGATCCGACATGGATGAATCTTGAAAACATGCTAAGTGAAAGAAGCCAGTCACAAACAACTACAGGTTGTATGATTCCTTTTATAGAAAAGGTCAGAATAGGCAAGTCCACAGAGACAGAAGGTAGGTTAGTGCTTGTTGCCTGGATCTGCGGCAATTGGCAGAGACTAAGGAGTGGTCGCTAACTGGTATGGGGGTTTCTTTTGGGGAAGTGAAAATATTCTAAATTTTTTGTGGTGATGGTTGTACAGTTCTTTGAATCTACTAAAAACCCACTGAATTGTATACTTTAAATGGGTGAGTTACGTGATATTGTGAAGTACATTTCAAAAAACTGTTCTAAAAATAAAATTGGGTGAGGAAGAGACTGGAAGGGAATGATTTCTGGGATTGTTGTCCTTAGTGAAACATTTCTGCATTAAGAAATTTGACCAAGGAAAATGCACTTTCCTTCTTGGGGCAGAAATCTAGACCCCTGTGGAAAGGAGACTTCTGTGTCAGAAAGGCCTACTCCTTAAGAAGCACTGGGCTGAGACAGGAGCTTAATTGCATGTAACTAATATTGTCAGCATTTTAATTGAGAGACTTTGGTCTAAGCGTCAAGTACCTTATATAATGTGCTCCTTTGTAGATGAAGAAGATAAGGACAGTTTGCAGGAACTTGCTACGGAGCAGAAATGCTTTGTTGAACACATCCTCTGTACGAAGCCCTTGCCGTGCAGGTGAGGACCTGCCTCCCTTGTATCCACAGATAACACTTGCTCGTTTCAGTAATTCTGATACATGTATGTACATTACACTCGCGTGAAGACATGAGACTTCGCCCCTAAGCGTGTCAGTTCATCAGATGTTCATCAGAAGTTCTCCCCTGCTTCAGGGCCACTCCACACTGTGTCCTCTGTCTGGAAGGTATTTCCCTAGTCGCAGCCCCGGTTTGCTGCCTTCACTTGGCTAACTCTCTTTCTTTCTGATCTTAATGTCAGTTCTTCAGAGGGGGTTTCCTTGATTCCCCAGTCTAACTTAGAGTTGTTCTATTCTTTTTCTTTGCAGCACATACTACAATTGATGTTTGTGTTTGTTTAATGTCTGTCACTACTACAAGAATATATATGTTTCATGAGGGCAGAGACCGTGTGTGTGTGTTTCGTACTGTACACTGTCGCCTCGTGTCTGTGTACTCAGTGTCCGACAGAGCACCTAGGAGATACTCAGTATATATGTGATGAGTGGAATAAAGGGACTGTCTACAATGACTCCTGGGTTCCTCCCTGGGATAACTGAGGTGTGGTACCCTTCAGAAAAAATGGGCACAGAGGAGAAAGAGTGGATTTGGGAAGAGAGAAGGCGAGTTGTTGGGGGCACTTGGAGTTCTCTGTTCCTATAGGACATCGAAGTGCAGGTGCCCAGTAGGCAGTGGACATGGAGGTGTGCAGTTTGGAGGGGTCTGGGCTAAGACGGTCTGCGTGTGGGAACTGTCAGGACTGGAGCCCTGGCTCTGGTGAAGGTCACCCAGGAGAGGGCCTAGAATGAGTAGAGGAGACCTGAGATAAGAGTCTTGAGCAACATTTTCATAGAAGCAGTGAGTGGAGGAAGAGGAGCCCGGTCCAGGAAGGAGAGACTGAAGAAGTACCCGGAGGAAAGGCTGTCAAGGACACAAGGAGGAGGATGTCTCAGAGGAGGCAGTGGGCAGCAGCATCAGATAAGCACAGGAAAGCGGTCACGAGTCTAGATTTGGCAGTGCAGGGGAATCCATTGAGGACCATAGGGAAAACGCCTCTGGGGGTGGAAGAGGAGAGCAAACTGTACCAGGCTGAAAAGGGAATGAGAAAATGGATAATAAAATCCCACATGTATATTTCAAAAACAGGTAAAATTAAACAGTATTGCTTAGGAATGAATACATAGGAAAACTATAAAGCAAAGCAAGGACATGAGTATCATAAAAGGCAGAATAGCGATTACTTCTGTGGAGAGTGGAAGGTCGTGAGAAGGGAGGGTCACATGGCAGGGCTTAGGGAACTGCAGTGTCAGCGCTTGACCTGGCTGGCGGTTAGTCTATACATGTCCGCTTCTGTATGTAGACTGCCCACTAAAAATAGAAACTGGAAAATTCTGAACCTCCCAGATTCCCCCTCAGCACCCCCCTCCACCCCAAAAATGGTGAATGAGAGATGTAGACAGAGAAATAGTATTGTAGGCTACTGTTTAAAAACTGCTGGTTCTAAAGGAAGGAGAGGAAGAACAGGCTGAGATTGAAATTATGGTGGAGAGGGTTTCGAATGGAAGACCTATGAGCTTGTTCATATGGAGAGATTTTGAAACGAGATGGAGCAATCCTCAGAAGAGCTGAGAGGAGATGGTGTCAACAATCCGGGGATGGAGATGCGGTGGCGCGTGGAGTGGAGAGCGGCATGTTGGCAAGAAAGACACTTCCTGTCTGAGGTCCTCAATTTTCACTTTCTTTAGTGAAATGAGAACTGAGCTTGAGAGGGAGATGCATGCCCTGCACAGTAAATTACGTCCTGTGACGCAGGTGCTAGGCTGCATGGACTTCTTGATGTGAGACAGACTCTGAAGGCCTGTTCGGTCAGTGTCTGAGTACTGCATGTGGCCTGGGCGCGGGGCGAGGCATCCAGAGGCAGCGGGGGCTGCCGCACTGGGGAGAAAGACACGTCAAGCAGGAACCTCATCGCATCCAGGTAACTGCTGAGATTACAGTGAGTGCCTTGAGGCTGTGGGTTCCTGAGTGGCGTATAAGTCAAATGGCCTCCAGACTGAGAAGTGACAGCTTGTTTCAAACTGAACAGAGCTGTAGGTAGTACAGGTTCCCAAGACCCCAACTTTGAGGTTACTGCACTGACAGCAGTCCCTGGCAGCTGCTGGCTCGGGCCTGCAAGGCCACCAACCTCAGCCATCTCTTTGCTTTTGGATCCATTGCATCTGCTGCTTTGTAATTTAATTGTGGCTGTGTGTTTTTCCAGGCAGCCAGCTCCAATTCGAGGATTCTGGATCGTCCCTGACATTCTGGGGCCCACGATGATCTGCATCACCAGTAACTACGAATGTCTCCTGAGGCCTTTATTGTACGTCCCGTTTTGTATTCCCCACACAGCTTTTGTTAATTCTGCAAAATCTATGCTGGGAAAATGCCCTTGGTAACTGGCTTGAAGATACATGGTTTATGCTTTGGCTTCTGACTTGAGGGTTGGAAGGGTAGATATTTCTGTTGTTCCTGCCATCTCTGGAAGGATTTATTTCAGCTGTGATTTCTGGCATCTCCTTCAGCCAGATGAAAATCGAGAGCTTTACTTGAAAGTAGAAAAGAATAGTAAAGTAACGAACTCCATTATTAATATGAATTAGATTTAATGACTATCAAGCTCTAACTATGTGCCAGGCTCAGAAGTAAGCTGTTTACCTGCATTGCCTCCTGTAATCAGAGCAACCCTGTACAGCACCGTTGTCTCCATTTTGTAGAAGAGGAAACAGGGCTAGAGAGGCTGAGCAGGCGCTGAAGTCCCAGCTGTACATCGAGCTGGGCTGCAGACCCCAGGCTCTGACTCCAGGGTCCACACTCATGCTGCTCATTTCTATCTCTGCTAGCCTCAGAGGGACATCACAGAATAGGGAAGCTCTGGAAGAAAGGGGGTAGATAGCTGAACTCAGAATCCTCGTTCCCCTTAAGGAACTCATATTAAGCTATAAGCACCATCTTTCTTTTTCAACAGCCCTGGAAAGTCACTCTGAGTGTTATAAATGCAGGGACAGGAGTCCCTAAGGAGCGAGCTGAGTGTTGAACACTAGATTCCCCCAGGCTCTGGGTGTCAGTTCCAGGCATGTGCTTCTAGACACTGACATAGGGCAAAATATTGCCGTTAACTTACTGTCCTGAGACGTTTCCATTCTCTTTAAAGACTGACAAGTTATACCATTTGGAAAGGAAAGTAATTCACTATCAATTTTGTGTTATTTACACTAAATGAGACTAAAAACTCTAGCAAGACTAAACAAAAGTAGTAAAACTCACTGAAAAAAAATTGCCTTTTTGCCTGTGGCCTCAGCATATTTTTAAAAAACCCATCCTACCTTTAGTAAAATAAGGCCTAGTCACACTAGGTTACTTCACAATAAAAGCATGAATCCCAAAGGAAAAAAACTCTTAAATGTTGGTTATCTAGATACCTTCAAATCATGTTTCTGCCAACTCCCGGAAATACAAGTTGTTTATAAAGCAATGTTATTGTTTAACAAACTCCCAGATTTGAATTGTTGCGTTCAAAGTCAGTCTCCATGCTGTTGAAGTTTGAAATCTTTCAAGCTTTCTACACTTGCCATTGTGACTATGTGTAATATTTAAGTAGATGTAATTTTTAGAAATCAAGTTATATGGAGCAAACATGGTATATACAGTAGTTATCTGGCTGAATATTCGCTTTGCTCAATTTATTACCTAGGAAATTAGTGATTTCTTTATGTTTGTGACTCTGACTTAGAACAGGCTCTCAAGTCCTTTCTAAAATAGAGTCCATGACAAATTTTTATTTTTGTGCTGCCTTAATTTATTCAAAAAGACTCTGAAGTGGCAGAGTCCAAAATGCTTTGACAAATGGCAGCATTGGTAGAGTAAGAGGATAGCTTCCCAAGGTGACCTCTTCAAGGCAGAAAGCATGCATTCTTGTACTTTTATACAAGTAACACTTTATAGTTTCTTACATCCTCAAAGTTCTGCCTCAGTGTGGCTTATGCCCTCCTGTGATACAGTAAATAACTCCATGGTGGGCGTTATTCATTTCTCTTGCAGAAGCACCGTCCATCCAGCATCTCCTCCTCTGCTCTGTACCCGAGAGGATGTTGAAGTGGCGGAGTCTCCCCTCCGTATTCTGGCGGAAACCCCGGACTCCTTTGAAAAGCATATTAGAAGCATTTTGCAACGTAGTGTTGCAAATCCAGCATTTTTGAAGTATGGGATTTGGGGCATATAGGTTTTAAGAACTGGTTCCCTTCTCTATTTTCATAATTACTGTTCATCCTTTCTGTCCTCAGCTGTTCAACTTCATAGACATTTTACTGTCTTGGAGTTGGAATAACCTTAGGGCATATTTAACCAGGTCGTGAATAGGAGGAGGGGAGAGATAGATGTAGATAGTCCTTGAGAATGATAAACAGGAAGTGTAAAAAGAAGGGAAAAAAGCAGCCATGACTTGAGTCTATTGTCACTTGTTTTACTCGGCTAAGGAAAGTAATGGTAGAAATGTTTTTTTTAAAGATCATCTGAAAAAGATATGGCCCCTCCTCCTGAAGAATGTCTTCAGCTTATCAGCAGAGCCACCCAGGTGTTCCGAGAACAGTACATCCTTAAACAGGACCTAGCAAAGGAGGAGATCCAGCGGAGGTGGGACGGCCTTTGTGCACATACCATCAGTCCCTGGCTGGTAGCTGACACTCTGCAATGGCCCAGACCTGGCTTCTGATTAAATTTCATTTCTTTTTGCTCTTGAAGGGTCAAATTATTATGTGACCAAAAAAAGAAACAACTAGAAGATCTCAATTATTGTCGAGAGGAGAGGTAAGTACCAAAACTAGGGAGGGAAAAAACCAATAGTTGAGTGAGACTGAGCTCTCAGGGTGTGTCTCACCCTAAGAAGCTGAAGTGCACTGGCTGGCTTACCGTCGAGGCGGACCCCAAGAGTCTCTTGTGTTTTTATGGCATTAGGAAAAGTCTACGGGAAATGGCTGAGCGCTTAGCTGACAAATATGAGGAAGCCAAGGAAAAGCAAGAAGATATCATGAACAGGTCAGTGAGCTGTGTAACACTCAGTTCCCTACTCAGGCATTAAGCGTTACTAAGGAAATGGGCCTAGAGCAAGTGCTGCCATGTCTCCAGAACTGAACTGATGCCCCTGCCTCTCCTCTGAGGGACGTGAGGGAAGACAGCGCGGGGATGCTGTCCCCTAACCTGTCCCGTGGGGCCTCCTTCAGACACCAGATTCGCAAATGAGGAGCTTCAGTTATGGCTGTTTCTCCTCAGCCCCAGAGCTCTTAAGCTGAGGGGTGTTTACCTTTTCTAAAGGATGAAAAAGGTGCTTCACAGTTTCCACTCCCGGCTCCCAGTTCTCTCTGACAGTGAGAGAGACATGAAGAGAGAGTTACAGCTGATACCCGATCAACTTCGACATCTGGGCAATGCCATCAAACAGGTAGGAGTGGATGCAAGGGGGCTCAATTTGGTACTGCTTTTCTTAAGTGTTCTACAGAAAATAATTTTATAAAATGTACAGAGAAACTAAAATAGATACCATGAATATGTGTAGCAAACCATAGCCAAAATGTCTATGTTGTTTGGTATTTAAGGTTACTATGAAAAAAGACTATCAACAGCGCAAGATGGAAAAAGTACTGAGTCCTCACAAACCCACCATTGCTCTCAGTGCCTACCAGCGGAAGTGCATTCAGTCCATCCTGAGGGAGGAGTGAGTATCACTACCCGTCAGCCATTAGTGTGAGGTAGTTTTTCCTTGAAAATATGCCACAATCCCCTTCTCTGCCCAGATACAGCTACTTGGCATTTGTATGTCAATTACTGCGACGGGAACCCTATGATAGGGACTTACGAGGTGAATATAGTGGGAGGATCACAAATGATGCCTTTCTGTAATCTGACTCTGTTGTGTGGGCAAGGTATTCCCCAGTGAATATGTTCATAAGTATTTCGAGCAGGTGCACCACGGTTTGCCGCCACTAACCTTAAATAAATAGTAAACACCATTACTATCCGTCTGACACCTTAAGCTGTAACTTTAGCAAAGCACTTCTAAGATAATTCTTAAGAAGATTAATGACTTATTCATTTGTTTTATTCCCCAAAGTGAGCGACTTTATGATTTTACAGGGGTGAACACATAAGAGAAATGGTGAAGCAAATTAACGATATCCGCAACCATGTAAACTTCTGACCCCGCCAGCAGAGGATCCACGCCTGAAGTTAACACAAGTGAAGGCTTAAACTCATAGTGTAAAACTAACAGGCAGCATTATCTAATTTATAAAGGACCATTTTGGATGAACTTTGGTGTGGCTGTTCATCATTTTTTATATTTTACTTGTTTTATAGTTATTGAATAAATACTTTTATTTAAAAATCGGAATGTGTTTATATATACAAGCTCAAGTCTGTGCCTGTATTCAGCAAGGGCCTGGGATGAAGAAAAAAGGCCTGAGACCTTCAGCGGCACACTGCCAGGTCTGCATGCACCCTACTGAGTGTTCTCCATATCTGAACAAGAGCAAGAGCTGCCTTTGGTGCCAGAAATATGACTCTGAAGAGGGACAGAACCCTAGGCTTCAAAGGAAAAGGCCACACAGTATACTAGGCAGCAGCTTTTTTAATTTGAACATTTTCTTCTTAAGGACACGCCTTCAGTACAGTTAACAAACGGTTACACCTGAAATCTGCTCCGAGCCGCGCTCAGGATCCACAAGCAAGGCCACTGCTGGCTCACTTCCTTGACAGGCAGGATTACCTTTCAGAGCTGACTTTGGCTGTGCTCTTGTGTCCTGATGCGCGTTACTCAATGGGTATGAGGAGCATGTGCAGGACCTCAAAGGGAGAAAGAAACAAATAACTTGGTATGCAGTACCTGGTTCTGTCCTCAGTTAGCTTTAGGTAATCTTTTTATACCCGCTAATAGGAGTTCTGAAAGGTAATACCATCCTTGCCTAGAAATGGCTGAGTGACTGCCAGTTAAAAGCCACATGGTAAGGTAGGTTACAGGTCAGAGGTCAATCAGTTAGACATGCGTGAGAACGTGTGTACAGACTGAATACAAGCACAGGAACACTCGTGAAAGCCAATGATCTTCTGTTAGACGGGCTAAATCCTCCCTTCTAAATCAGTTTCCCCATAAGAAAACCCAGTTTAAAGAAGGTTCCTACCAGGCGAGTGTCATAATCGTTTCATACCAGAAACACATTAACAAAACCTAGAGTCTCAGCCTGGGTTTTTCTAGGCATTTTTCTCAACAAAGTGGGGTCCAACAGTTTGCAACTGCCGCCGTAGAGACCGCTAACAGTTCCTAATCATGATCCCACTGGCCCAGGACCAGCTTATGGAGAAAAACACCTGCAAAGTGCCCAGTCCCAGCGGAGCAGTTCCCTGGACTTGTAGTTCAGAAAAATTAGGAATTACCCATCCTGATTTATGATGCCAATTTTAATAATCTGAGACAAATTAGCTTGGAGCTTATCCAAGGGACCAGTCTTAACACACATAATTTAAACTGATTGCATTTTGGAATTGATAAAATTCCCTGTGAGTCAATGAGGATGTTTCCTTTATCTAAACCAAGTAGCACTTTATACAAAGGGACTTTAAACCATTAAAACAATGTTTCATGCATGGCAAGCCCAGATAACACTATTTCCATAATTAGTATTTACTTTTAAATTCATAATCACGAATGCAAAACTACAACAATAACCCAAGAAATGAGATGTGTAGTCTTTATCTTGTCCTATGGAGGACAGAAGTAAAGATCTTTAGGGCTAGTCCATAATCACTTCACTTATAACAAAGACAATTTACTTTAAACTGTAAATTGATGGCGGCTTTACATGAGCCAATCTACTTAATCCACTTGATTACCACAAGGTTCCTTTAAGTACCCTGCCGTTCTGCAACACCAATCACAACAATTATTTGAAAACAGTTTGACTTTGGCACCGTCTGTGTGATGAACAGAGTAGCCTTCCACTGGCTAACAACGCTGCGGTAGGTAAAGGGCGACCACGAATCCATCCTTTGTGCTTTCTGCAGCGCTTCCTAAAGCTACGGCAAAGACAACTTGTTCACGGAAGCTTTCTCCACGTAGGAAAGGAATCTAACCTCACAGAAACGACAAAGCAGATTCCCAAACTGACGAACATACTAACTGGATTTTCCCCAACTTCACCATAAGCATTATCACACTCCAGGTCTAAATTAGAAAAGAAAACTACAAAATAGGTATCTGTCAAACCTAGTTATCACCATTTTTATGTTTGACACTTGAAACAAACAGTACTCAGGCCCACTGATTTGAGTTGAAAGTAAGTAGCAGATGTATAAATTTATACTAGATGTTGCCAGACATAGCTTGTTTCATTAATATTATTTTTTCCACTGATCCAATAACTAAACTAAAACAGTTGTCAAAAGGGTAGATGGTGCCAGTTCAGCTTTATCCTGGTACCTGTGGGCCCATGAAACTCATCCAGGTAGCAGAAAAAGTGCTTCCAAACAGTTTCTTGTGCTTTTCCTTTAACCTCAGTTTCTACCACATACAGCCCCAGCCAGTTTCCAAATTCTCACAATTAATTTAGTTCCTGAACTGGTTTTGTTTGCCACCGTCTCAGTCCCAGGCAAGTTTCAGTAGCATTTAAGGTCCTCCAACACAAGATAAAATGTAAAAAAAAGAGCACTGAGCTAGGAAATACAGTCACTAGCCAATGGCCTGCTCTCAAACTTCATATTTTAATATAAAATATTCATACAGCATACTATAACTGTCTGCTAGCTGAATACTGTTACTGATGAACTCTAGACAAGAGGAAAAGAAAACTCTCTCTTCCAGTATCTATGAACAGAAAATGTAATTCCAAACACTATTGGGATGGTGTTTTAGGGTAGGGAAATGCTGGATAAAGCAGGCAAGGAAACAGCACTTTCTCCATCCCCAAATCTGATCCCACACCCGATGGAATCAGTATGGAGTCGGTTAGTGTTCCCAGTTGCAAGGTCTTTGTGCTGCAAATGACCCCAGCTGTTTGCTGTTCCTGTGCTGCAGTCTTCTCCCACTAGAAGTAAGCATTTCTCCAGTCTTCTTTTTTTTGTGACTTCTTCAGTTAAGAGTTAAATAATAATTAATGTTGCTCTAAAGATGAGTTAAAAACCCGAAGTGCAGGCCAGAGTCCTGCTACGAGGGTGTCATGTCTCAGGGAGCTGGTTAATGTCTGTCAGTTTGGTATCGTTCAGAATTGCGCGGATTCGCTCCAAGGAGTCTGCTTGCCGGATCCGCTCTAACTGCACCTGGAGACACAATACAGTGAAATCAGTGCAGGCGGCTCCTGCCTAGATTTTCCTGAGTTTACTTTGATTTCGCTGCCTTGGAACAGATTAACTCACCAGAGAAGAGTCACTTCAAACAAAGGAGGCAGCAAGATCAACTAAATTCAAAAAACAGTTCTCCAAAGCTGCCGTGCAACAGACCAGTGTAAGGTCTGGAGTTATGGAGATGAAGGAGACCTGACCCCTGAGAACCCACAGTTCAGTTGGGGAAGGGAAAAAAACAAGTTTATAGAGAGTTTTAGCTAAATGTCACTGTAGGCATTCATCAAGTGCCAAGGCAGCATGGCGGGTGGACCTTTAGGCGTAGCCCAGCTTGGGGACCTAGAGAGGGTTCCACGGAGAGGGAAAAGCTAAGCGGGGCCTTGAAAGAAAGGACAAGGGTGCTCAGCACGGGGAATGCCGTGCTGCAGAAGGAACCACAAGTAGTGAAGAAACATTAGAGCACACAAATGTAAGGCAGAGAGATGAACAAAATGTCGCAACAGGCCTTACGTGGTGTGCTGAAGACTTCCTACTTTACTTTTAAGGATCAGCAAGGTAGAGGAAAAGGGAAAAGGGGACAAGTCTGAAGGACAAACCTGGTTTCTGGTTTGCATGCCCAGGCAGGTATGCAGGGCCGGAGCAGGGGCAGCCGTAGTCCCTAACCCTCTAGCTGTTGTCAGTGGTCGAGTCAGAGACTGGCAAGTGCTCCTGGGTACCAAGACCCCCTCAAGTGCCTTGGGCGCTCTGTCTAGGGCTTCATTCCCCAAATGCCTCACCTGTAGGGTCTGAGAAAGCTTTACAAAATCTCTCTGCACTTGTTCACTGACGTCTAGTTCTGTCTGCAACCTCTGAGCTTTGTTCTTCTCTTCAAACATTAGCTGTTCAATGGTAACCTAAAAAATACAAGTTTGAATGAGGATTAATGCCAAAGAGCCAAAAGTCAGCATCACTGAGGACATCTAGGAACTTGCAGTTTCCCAACTAGAGGCAAGGTGGGTATCCATCATAGTCCCAGATCCTGTCGTCCTCCCTTTACTATAGGGCAAGGGTGCAAGTTGCCTAAGCTACTGAGATCTCGTAAAATGAACTGAATATGAAAACTGAGTCCTAATGAATTGAATATGAAAGCCAGAATAAAAAATGAACTCAAGCGTTGCACACACTCCACCCCATGCCACAGACTCCTCACCCCCACCCCCAGCAGCCTGGTGACAGTGATTAATCATGGAAAAGCAGCTGCTGAGATCAGCAGCTATCCCGGCAAGAGGGAGAGAAACTTTGGGGATTTCCTCTGACAGGCACAACCGTCAAGCATCTGCCAGGAAAGGTCTCAAGGAATATGCCCCAGGCAGCCCTGGCGATCTCCCATCTTCCTTACAGAGACACTTCAGCAGGACCACGTGGGAACCTTTCTAAAAACAAAAGACTATCAAGTAACACGGACACAGTGTCTTTACACTTCAAGGTCTGACCCCACAGCTCACCGAGACCGTTTCTGGGAAACCTCCCCTACAATGAGCCTTGTGCACTTTTATTCTAACTGGACTAATCAAAATTCAGGCAGCAAACATGTTCAATGCATATCTGACAGATCCGTCAACGGAACGACACCTTGAAAGCAGCGCTTCTAGCTGCACGCAGTGCCGAGTTTGGTTCACGGCCCTTTTCGCCCAATGCCTAAAAAGCCAGCGAGGCCCACAACACAGGCCCCCAGGGCTGGCAGTGTGCAGATCTGACCCAGCTCCAACGAGGTGGCTTCATTTGCTTTCTGCAGAGTCTTGCCACCTTTCGGAAGGTGGCACTATTCAAAGCAGCAATGTGATCCTACATTCTTAGCATTGCTTTTTTATTAAATTACCAACAAAAATATCACCTTAGCAGCACTCTCTTTCTTTAACTCGTCTTCCAAAGTGACTTTCATTTCCTGAAGGCTCTCAAGCTGCTGAGACTTCTCTCTCAGTGTGGACTCCAACTGTGAAATGAGGAAGGAAAAAGGTGAAACTCCAAAACTCCCTGCAGGACACAGCACTGCCTGGAGCACCGCCCTGAGGGTCGGGCCCAGCTCTCAGGGCCGCCAACTGTGCTGAACGCGCTTCCCGCCCTTTGGTCTCTGCAGATCTCCTATTTATTCTTCAAGACCTCTTGTTTCTTTCAGTAAACATTTATTAGGCACCTACTATGTTCTAAGGCCTGGGGATGGAGAAATCGGGAGAGAGAGATATAAAAAATTATGGCCTGTGAACATGGAGGAAGAAGCATCAATTGCAGGAAGGTTGGGAAGGGCTTCCTTGAAGAAGTAACATTTGACCCGTCAAAGACAAGAAATTTTACAGTGGAAGGAAAAGGTTAGAAGGGGGAGAAGGTGGAGAGCAATACTCCCAAAAAGGGGAACGGATGACATATTAAAAAAATGCCTTCAGAAACTGTGCCGAGTTCTTGTTACACTACAGCACAGAGTGCTGGGGACTTGGAGGCTGAGGCTGGAGAAGCAGTGGTGAGGCAGGACATCCCCAGCTGAGCTAAGGAATATGGACTCGATCCTGGAGATAAAGGGAACCACTGGAGGTTTTTTAACCAGACTGGGACACAATCAAGCTTATAATTACTATTATTATTATTATTATTTTTTTGGTGAGGAAGATCGGCCCTGAGCTAACATCTGTGCCAATCTTCCTCTATTTTGTATGTAGGACACTGCCACAGTGTGGCTTGATGAGCAGTGTGTAGGTCCGTGCCCAGGATCCAAACCAGAGAACTCTGGGCTGCTGGAGTGCATGAACTTAACCAGTACGCCACTGGGCCAGCCTCAAGTTTCTAATTTTTAAACATCACCTTGGTTTCATTATGAAGAGGAACTGGAATGGGATACATTTTGGAGATAAGGAAAGAAATGAGGCTGTTACAATAAGCTGGGTGAGAAGTGAAGTCTGAACCTAAATAGCAGCACTGGGAGTGGAAAGGATGGGACACGTTTAGGGCGCAGTTTCTGCCAGCCCAACCTCAACAGTACAGTGGAGGCGGAAGCCAGACTGTGGTGGGTTGAGGAGTGACTGGGAGGTCAGGCAGTGGAGACGACTCTTTCAAGCACCTTGACTATCAAGGGGAGAAGGAAGATGGGTAGCTTGAGAGAGAAGTGCAGTCCAAAGAGAAAGGTTTCTCCTCTTCATGGGGAACATCCAAGCGTGTTTACGTGTAATGGAAAAGACCCATAAAGAGGGAGCAGCTCAGGGCCCATGACTGAGGGAGGACTGAGGATGCCGGGAAAAGACGTGAGACTCGGGTGAAGCACACGTGCAGCGATAGAAGACAGGTCAGAAACAGGTCATCATGTTCTCTGAAGAAACGAGGAAGAGAGACGGTTAGGAGGAAAAGAAAGAGAACATGTAACTGAGGAGCCAGGAGGCTGAAGGTGATCCTGCTGATGACGGGGGTACGAGACCAGCGTCTGCTAAGAGTGAGGGGGTCGGGTGAGGGGTGACTGTCTGAACAGAAGGGAGACGACCAAGGACAAACGGAAGGCTGACTGAGCTGCACTTGAGGCCCAACCAGCGGCATGAGCAGGCAGGGTCCTTCACTCCAGTGGCACCAGGGCAGAGGCAGAGAAGGTGGACACCAGGATCAGTCTAGAGTTGGGCAGTGTCAAGTGAGGGCAGCAGGAAGACAAGGAATCAGGATTTTCAGGTGTTGGTGGGAGACTAGTTGAAGAGGCACGCCATGCAGGATGCACCTTGGAAGGAGAGAAAGCAAAGCCGTGAGGAAGGTGCCAAACCGGGAGAAAAGGAAAAGTTCACGGAAGGGAAGGTCTAAGTGAGGCAGTCAGACAGATGAACCTATGTGATTAAGAGCCAGAAGGACGGCAGATTAGAGTCAGGGAACGTGAGGCTGGAGTGTGATGTCAGAGGTGGTACAAGGTGCAGCCAAGAGTACAGAAGGAAGGGCTGGGTCAAGGTGGAGGTCACTGAGTCAATGAACAATGAGGCCAAGGAGTTGAATGGGGTCATCTGGCAAAGGTCTCGATTTGTCTAAGAGAAGAGGACTCTAAGCCAGCCATCATCTCCTGTTTGTAAAAACTGCACAGATTTCTACTGTAGCTTTAAGTGCATATCACGTCATAACGGCGCCTGGCCCGCCTCCCCTACAGTGGAAACTCGAGGCTGCAGTCACACCTCAGTCTTCGCTGTTTCTCCCCCAGGCAACACGCGGCCTGACAGAGAACACTCTCAATAAATGTCCTCTATCAGCATCATACCCTTATCCCACTATATTTTTTCCCACTAGAAAGAAGTTCCTTGAAGACAGGGACCGTCCTAACTATATTTTATTCCTGGGGTCTAGCACAGTAGGATTCAATAAATAGCTGCTGGTTGCTGATAGGATTAATTTGAAACTCATGAAACTCACCTGTCCTTTTTCTATTTTTATTCTTTCTAATTCAGCTTTTAGGCTAGAAATGGAAGCTAGAAGGAAAAAATATGGAGAAGTGTTAGCATTTATTGATTATTTTGCATTTAAACTTTTTTCTTAAAACATCCGTTTCTACCAAAAGCTCAATCTCATAGAATAAAAGGAGTCAAATACATACTAAACTGGGGGGGGGGGGGGGGGGGCGGCAGGGGATGGCACCCCTTTCTCAAAATTATCCCCAACCCATCAGCATCATAACCAAGCTCGGGTAAAGGCAGAGTCCACAGGAACGAATACTACCTCACAAACGACCTCTCCATTGAATGTCCACACCTAACTCTGCAAGGGCTGGGGGAAGAGGGAGATTCCCAGCAGGAGTGTGCTGACACATCCAAGTTCTGCAAGGAAATGCCACCCATCTAATCCTGTCCCCCACTGGTCTGGCCCAAGCACTGAGTTTCCTACCTATTAGCAGTGACTGAACAGAGAGGCCAGAAGAGATGCGAAAATACAATGAGGCTTTTGGTTTTTTGGGGTTTTTTTATTCCCAATTACTGGATATATTTCCAGAACATCTGGAAAAATGGACTTTTACTTAATTCTTTCCTATACTTTTCTGTTTTTCACTTTCCATGACCATGTATTACTTTCTATAATCAGAAGAAAAGTTTCTAGTGCCTGCAATTCTAAACGATATCACTTTTATCTTCACCTATTTCTTCCTTGCAGTTTTCTATTTCTAGCTGCAGGGTTTCTTCAAGGTTTTCTTTCAAACACTGTTCGGCTTGAATCTGCTCCTTCAGGAAAAGTATTTCAGCCTTCAGCTTTTCTTCCACGTGGTCTGCTGCTGTCTGCACATTAACGATGTTCTCACGGTATTTTAACACCAACTCCCGGAGCGCCTAGATTCAAGAAACAAATGGTTACTGGGTTTGTGAGAGTGAAAGAAAATAAACAAAAGAAGCTAAAGATCTTCTGCGACCAGAATTTCAGATGTTGTCTTAAATAGTTAACAGATTAAAACTTTGAACTCCAATCCACTCGGGGCTTCAAGGGGCAGGCGCCACGTCATGTTAACACGCAGTATGTTACAGAAAAAAGACATTTCCAGCCAAGAATGTGTATTGTGAACTATATATTTTTCCCTCAAAACTGTTTCATAAGCAGAAAAATTAAAATGTTAAGTGAATGACAATGTGAGATTCACTCTGAACAGCTTAGGAGCTTCAACTCGCTTAAATTGAGGGGAGTTAGGGGATGAGGACCAAAATGACTGAAACTCAGAAGCAAGTGTGGCCTCTAAGAGGAGAAAATTTATTATTCATTCCAACACTTATGAACACCTACCACAAGCAAAGTCCTATGTTAGGCCGGGGCAAGTATGGCAAAGAGTAGCTTTCTAAAGTGATCAACTGTTTTCCTATAATAAATTCAGTTTAAATCTTATTTTATTTTTTTCCCTAAATTTTACTTGTCTTTTTAAAAAAATCCTCCCAATTATACCCTAAAGTAACTCTAAAGTAAAAACTGAGATTCTCAGGTAACTACCGAATGTGCTGTATATAAGTTAAAGAACAGCAGGAAAAAAGGGTAACTGAAAAACTGTACCTAGACAATTTTCCTCACATTTATTACTGGAGCAGCTCGAAGAACCAAGCCTTACAGGCCAGACGGTTACAGCCTTCAAGGATTCTTGGAATTTTTTTTAATCTAGAAATAAAAAGTCTCTAGAGAACATGGAAGAAAGTAATCTTTCCTGCCGAGAGAGAAAGTTTAACAGAGGTGGAAAGTGGTATGCTGACAGCAAAAGGAGACAGGTCCCCAAACTTTCTCTTGGATGAGATCAGTCACCAGACCAGAAAGGAGAGCACTCTCCCGAGTGCCAGTAACCTGAGCTGAGGGCACAGCTGGGGGAGGGGAGGCAGAGGAGGGAGATAGCAAGAAACTGATGGCAGCATAGGCAGCGGAGCCCTTGTAAATGAGTAAATAAAAAGAAAAATAACAGTAATGCTGTGTATACAGCAAAAAAGAAAAAAATAAATGAGGTTCAAATTTAGAGGCTGAATCTGCAGGGTAAGTTTAGGGAAAATTGTTACTTAAAAACTATAAATTTCTGTAATATTTGATTCTTAAATAATTTAACAATTATAATTTCATTTTTTTTAAATAATAAAAGAACAAAAGGATCTTACGAGTGACATTTTTCTATTTTGTTTGAAAATTGCTCTAAGAAATCTCATCTTTGCCTATACTGTTTATATAGGGCTTACTCGGGTCTAAAACGATCTTTTTTTGTATTCTGAAAGGTTTAAAAATGTACGGGTGTAAAGGTTGGAGAAAGTTAAGGAGATGGTTATGAATGTCTCAGGGAGACTGCTGGTTTTGTAGCCCAGGTTCGCCCAACCACCGAAGAACAGAAGTGACCAAAAGTGTCATGAAAGTTACTGGGAGACAGAAAGGAGGGTGAACGTGATACACCCTTTAACTGCTAAATAGACACAGGAACATCACAAGGAGCCAGCCTGGCGACCCCTTCCAACATTTAATTTCTGGTGCATTCTCAGTCTGGTCCTGCGAGAATAACTTACAGACAACCTTCGATTTGGCAAAGGACTCTTAGATATGACAGCAAAAGCATAAGCAAAAGAATAAAAAAATAGGTAAATTGGACTTTATCAAAATTAGAAACTTTTGTGTTTCAAAGGACACCATCAAGAAAGAGAAAAACACAATCCACAGAATGGGAGAAAATATCTGCAAATCACTTACACCTGATAAAGGGACTTTTATCTAGAATTTATAAAGAACTCTTAAAACTCAATGATAAAAAACAAATACCCCAATTTAAAAGTCAGTAGGGCCCAGCCCGGTGGCACAGCAGTTAAGTGCAAACGTTCTGCTTTGGCAGCCCAGGGTTCGCCGGTTCAGATCCCGGGTGCGGACATGGCACCACTCAGCAAGCCATGCTGTGGTAGGCAACCCACATATAAAGTAGAGGAAGATGGGCACGGATGTTAGCTCAGGGCCAGTCTTCCTCAGCAAAAAGAGGAGGATTGGCAGTAGTTAGCTCAGGGCTAATCTTCCTCAAAAAATAAAATAAATAAAAAAAAAAAAGTAAGTAAAGGATCTGAATAGACATTTCTCCAAGTAAGATATACAAATGGCCAATAAGCACATGAAAAGAAGCTCAATATTATTAGTCATTAGGGAAATACAAATCAAAACCACACTGAGATACCACTTCATACCCACTAGGATGGCCATAATCAAAAAGTGAAATAACTACACGTGTTGGTGAAGAGGTAGAGAGTCAAATGAGTAAACACGGAGTTCTCATATGACCCAGCAATTATACCCAACAGAAATAAAAACATATGTCCACACCAAAACGTGTACACGAATGTTTACAGCAACATTATTCATAATAGCCCCAAAATGGAAACCACCCACATATTCATCAACAGACAAATGGATAACAAAATATCCACAGAGTGGAGTATTAATCAGCCATAAAAAAGGAATGATGTACATGATACATGCTACAACATGGACAAACCTTGAAAACAGTATGCTGTGTAAAAGAAGCCAGACACAAAAGACTAAAAATTGTATGATTCCATCCATGTGAAAAGTCCAGAATAGGGCAATCTACAGACAGTAAGTAAATTAGTAGTTGCTTAAGGTTGTGGGGTGGAGAAATAAAGGGTAAGGAGTTTCTTTTTGAAGTGACGAAAATGTTCTAAAATTGATTGTGGTGATGGCTACACATCTGAGAATATACTAAAAATCACTGAACTGTGCACTTTAAATGGGTGAATTATTTGGTATGTCAATTATATCTCAATAAAGCCTGTTTTAAAAAAGAATTTGTAGCCATTTCAGAAAACGTACTTGTTTACATACTTGATCATATGGAAAATCAGTTACCTCTACAGAGTCCGGGAGAATGAAGTCTTCTGCTTGCTGTATTGACACATGCAAGCTATGCTTTCCCTGAAGACTGTCATTATCTTTCTGTAACCTCACCAGCTCCTCTGAAACCTGTTCCCGTGACTGCATCAGCACCGCCTAAAATAGAAACAGACACTAATCACAGCCAGAAAGGTAAATGCTATCTGCCGATAGCTGCGCCAGAGAAAACTAAGGCCTAACTAAATGAGGGCTGAGGATGGAGTGGACATGATTAAGCTCCGTAACACTTACAAAGAGCAGCTCAGAGATTTTTTTGATTGACAGCCTTTACATATATTCAAGGGATAAGCAATGAAGCAAATACCTGAGCTCATTCTCCACTGTTTCTACCAACAGCTTACAAGTACTGACTCTCTTCTCCCATATCCCTGGACTACAGAAGGACCAGTATCTTTCGCTCAGTAGAAGTGGCTGACACAATCAAGACATCAAATAGACCACATACTCCAAGACAGCTCCTATTTCCTCACAGCATGGATTCAATAGGAAATAGAAAGAAACAAAAAGCAGTGTCTTCGTCTTTCACTACAAATATATATCTTCAAGCTCAGGAAGACTGTGAATGGCCCACGGACCCCAAATATTGGAAGTCATCAAGAGGATGGATGGTTAGGAAATACCCTTGTATTTCACTTAATAGTTTAAATAGCTCATTCTTAAAATGGGACATGTGCTTTCTTCTTGCTGATGTATAAAATATTGCTGATGTATAAAACATTTTAGGTATTTCATATGAATCTGTATCAGTAGAAAGTTATTCCAGCTGATTTGAGTATAAGATAAATTCTGCAAAAGTATTTAATTTCTGCTAATTTTTGGTACTAAGTAATCTAACTTAAACTGATCCATAAATGTAGATTACTCACTCATCCGACACTGATTCAGCAGCTACTGCTCTATGCCAGGCGCTTTGCTGCCTATGGGGAATACAGAGAAAAAAACAGAGACTTTGCCCTGGAGAAGCTCATGGTGCAGTGGAGGGAAAGACAAGCAAACCCCAAATTATCCACCCATACCACAGAGCTTGACAGAGAATGGGCACAGGAGTGACAGAAGGACAAAGAGGAACCTTATTAGGGGACAGGGTTCAAGAACACTTCCCAGAGAAGGTGATCACTGCATCCTGAGACACACAGGCTGCCAGTAGGCAGGGGAGGTCATGCATAAACTGGTTCCTTCTACTGGCTTTTATATATCTTCAGACTGAAATCAGTTGCGCTTTATGCTCACTTCCAACCCATTTACAACAACGTATTAGCATCCCATTACCTTTTGGATGTGAAAGAAGGGGAAGAAGAATATGTATATATTTGCCTATTTTTGTAAAGAGAACAACAGAAGGCTAAAGAAAAGATAACTTTAAATGATCACGTATGGAGTGAATGGGAACGCAGTAAAGCGGACAGCCAATGGAACTCAAACTTCTGAGTATTTATGCATTTTTATAGTTTTGACTTAAGAACCTGTTGCAAGCTCAAAAGAAAAAGTAAATCAAAAAAGAAATCCAAAAATATACCACAAACAGAAACAAATGGAGCTACCCATACATCAAACTGATAACACAACCACAGAGAGAAAAATCAATTCAAGTAACACAGCACCCAGACTGTAAACCCTTACCTGGGACACATTCCAAGGGCAAAAAGAACTGCAAAGAAATGCTCAACTTCGCCCAGTAGGTTTGTTGTTAGTAGCAATATTAATGAAGTCATTCTGAAACTATTTTGTCCCTGCCTTAACCAAGGCGTCAAATCAAACTTAATATCACCAATAATGGAACCACCCATCATAACATGCCCTTGACGTTATCAACTTCCCATTGAATCATTTCATCTATGTAGTATTCCTCCATTGCTAGCCAAAATGTCTAAGCCAAAATGTCTAACCTGAAACTAATCATGTGGAAATAATCAGACAAATGAATTCTAAAAGGCAACTGGTCTTGACCCTTAAAAAATGTTAAAGTCAGGAGCCAGCCTCGTGGCCAAGTGGTTGAGTTCTCGCGCCCCGCTTTGGCCCACTGTTACACCAGTTCAGATGCTGGGCACAGACATGGCACTGCTCATCAGGCCACGCTGAGCAACGCCCCACATGCCACAACTAGAAGGACCCACAACTAAAAAAATATATATATAACTATGTACCGGGGGGCTTTGGGGAGAAAAAAGAAAAAAAATCTTAAAAAAAAAGAAAAGTTAGTCATAAAAGCCAAAAACAGAAAGAAAAAGAAAAGATGGGTGACTGTTCTAGATTAAGGGAGATTAAAAGTGACACAACAACAAAATACAATATGTGATCCTTGATTGATTCCTCAATCAAAAAACTCAAATAAAAAAATTCTTAAAAATTAAAACCACTAAAAAACAAGGACTTTGGGGGACAATGATAACATCTTAAGGATGTAATAACAGTATTATGGTTATGTAGGACAACTTCTTTGTTCTTAGGAGATACATACTGAAATATTTAAGAGTGTCATAATGTCTACAACTTAATTTCAAATGGTTCAGAAAAAATCATACGTACATATATAATATACATATGTAATATAATACATATATATTAAAGAGAGAAAGACTCAGGAAAAACTGCAAACATGTAAAAATGTGGCAAAATATTAACAACTGCTAAATCTAAGTGACGATTTTTGAGTGTTCATTCCATAAATCTAAGTTTCAAATTTTTCAAAATAGAAAGTTAGGGGGAAATATTAAGATCTCCACCACTACTACAGATACTCTTCTCTGAAGGGGCTTAAGAAATTGAGTTTCTCTTTCTTTTTCAGCATAAGAACCTTTAAAGGTAATTTCAAGAAAATGGTAAGATATTAGAGTCCACAGGACCTCAACTTTAAAGATTTTTTCCTTTTTCCCCCCAAAGCCCCCCAGTACATAGCTGCATATTTTTAGTTGTGGGTCCTTCTAGTTGTGGCATGTGGGATGCCGCCTCAGCGTGGCCTGATGAGTGGTGCCGTGTCCGTGCCCAGGATCTGAACCAGTGAAACCCTGGGCCGCCAAAGTAGAGTGCACGAACTTAACCACTCGGCCACAAGGCCGGCCCAGGATCTCAACTTTAATTTCAACAATTCTTCAATGTCACTGGCAACACATTCATTTTAAGTGGAATCAACTTGAAAAATGTGTGCAAAGGTGGATGGGTTTTAAAAGACAAGAAGGAACAAGATGAGAGGAGACAGAGGAGTGCAGCTCTGCACCCAAGATCCAAACTGGCAAAACTGAGGCTGAAGAAGCAGAATGTGCGAACTTAACCACTGTGCCACCAGGCCAGCCCTAACAGGGATTTTTAGATCAAAAATTATTATTTCATATTCTCTAATTAATGAAAAGATGTGAAACTCTCTCTGGTCAATGATTAGGATGAGATGCTTCCCAACAGACCAGGGCTAGTATTCAGAGATCAGTTCAAAGGCCATTAAGATACTGACCCAATGCCAATCAAAAACAAACCATTATCATAAGAAATGAGGTGCTTTTTAGTCCTGTCGTTCCTGAAGAGCTGGAGAAAAGGCAGTTCTATAAGATCATCCCCGCAAGACCAACACTGCTATGATCTACAAAGGGCCATCAGGCACAGGGCTCCAACAGTGAGAAAAAGGAAGAACAAGGCAAATGGAGGCAGACTGGGGAGGACGGAGGGCAGAACCTAGGGCACTAGGCTGCAGAGGTCCCCGCCAGTTCATCTGCAAGAAGCTCTCTGCCCCATCCCTCTGAAAACTGACGGCCTTCTGGAAGTTCCCCAGCACTACAGCAGTTATGGCACATGTTTTAGCGTAATTGATGAGGTTATTTTAAATAAATTGCCTGTCCAGAAAATGCACACTAACTGCTCAAAAGCTGTACCTGCTAGGGCTTTGAGAGATGTCAATTTTTAGCTTGTTTTTGGAGATGAAAATTAAAGGTTGGTCCATAGTTTATTCTGTTTAGGTTTCCCAAATCAGAAAAATAAGTTAAAGGTGAAAATTTTTTGTGGTCAGGAGGTAGGTTTTAAAAAAGAATAATGTCTTGGGGCCAGCCCTGTGGCACAGCAGATGAGTTTGGCGTGCTCTGCTTCAGTGGCCCAGGTTCACAGGTTTGGATCCCAGGCACAGACCTACACCACTCGTCAGCCATGCTGTGGCAGCGAGCCACACATGAAACAGAGGAGGATTGGCATGGATGTTAGCTCAGGGCCAATCTTCCTCAGCAAAAAAAACAAAATAAAACAAAAAGAAATAATGTCTTTATATAATCTTGTCCATTACTAATGTTCTATAGGCCCTGGAGAACAGTAACCACTTTGGCCAGGGATATAAAGTCATATTACAGATGATTTCAAGATAGAACAAAAAGGACTACATTTAACATAGTTAATGTTTATTTAAATGTTAACTTACCATCTGTTCCTGAATATCCCTCTTTGCCTGGGAAAACGCCTGTTGTAACTCTTCAAGTAAGATCTCAGAGGCTTGGGCTCTTAGGGCAAGTGCTGAGATCTTAAAAGAAAAAAAATGGATACACAGAAAATATACAGTTAGGAAACTGATTACTCTGAAAAGAACCCTTCCATCTCCTGTTTATCTAATGTCCAGAATTAATGTTTTATTAGTTTATCATAACCTACTCCTCACTCATTTAACAGATATGTATGCATCTGCTGTGTACAAAGCCTCAGGCTTTCAGATAACACAAAGCAGTACAAAAAGTCCCCAGGGGCACATGCTGCCATACATGAACAAATGGCATTACATGGGTCTCCAGACAGATATTAACCCATGTGATCTCATTATAAATATTACTCAGAAAAGAGCTAAAAAAAAAAAAAATTCTGAAACTCTGTCCACAAAAAAAAGCACAGTTTAAAGGATAAATGAATCTTTTTTCTGAACTAGCTACAATCTTCTAAGATGGTTTACTTAAGAGCAAGAAATACATGACTAACATTACTGAACTCTAAATTCCCTTGAATTAGTAATGTTCCTGAGGACGGGTTTATGTGAAAGTTGATGACTGATAAATAAGAATTATAAAATAAATCAAAATAATTTGTTTAGACATTTAAAAAATGATTGTCAGAATTCTGCTTCCAGTAGTAGCAGATTAAGTAATGTGAACCAACCTTTCCACTGAGAATTACAAAAACCAGGCAAAAATATAAAAGACAGCTACTTGAGGAAATTAGAGAACAGGGCTAAAAAGAACCACAGAGCCAAGGAGCAGAATGAGGACACTTGGAGAGTTGAGTGCAGCATCTTTAGAGGCATGTGACAATTCCAAAAGAAACAGATATGACGCTGAGAAGCTGAGCAGAGTGTGTGAGAGCCCCAGGAGAGGGTGGCGAAAGTTAAGAGCCAGGAACCAAGATGCAAAGGGACCCCTGGGAAACACTCTGCACTGTGGACTGGGTCCCCAGAGAGCCACACCCTAGGGTAAGGGAAGAATTAAAATAATTTGCCCTTCAAAACTTCATATAATCTCAATTCCTGTAACTGGATTAAGGTGATGCAGGATTGTTAGCACCACTGTTGCCTACCTCTTATTATTTCAACAATTTTTCCCATACAATGCCCAGTACTCAAGTAAAAATGCACAAGAATATGATAAAAAAAGAAAAAACAAAATAGATAATAGAAACAGATCTACAAGGAATCCAGATATATGAATTATTAGAGACAGTCTTTGAAATAACTATACTTGATCTGTTCAGAGATTTAAAAGACAAAATTTAGAACTGCCAAAGAACTGGAAACAATAAAAGAAAATAACCAAAGGGAAATAATCAACTGAAAGAAATCAATTATCTAAATTTTAAAAGTCCATCAATGAATTTAATAGACTCATCTGAAGAGAAAATTAGTGAACTAGAAGACAGATCTGAAGAAAATAAAGACAAAAATGATGAAAAATACAGAAGTTTAAAAAGCCTTGCAGATGCAATGTGAAGGTCTAACATATAGAAATATTTGAAGAAATAATGGCCAATGGAAATAGCCAGTAGAGCAAAAATAAGCCTCTGCAAAAACTCTGTAATTTCACTCCTAGATATACTCAAGACGAATGAGTCCAAATATCCACCAAAAGACACATACAAAAATGCTAGAAAATGGATTCATTTGCAATAGCCAAAAACCAGGAAAAACTCGAGCATCCCTCAACTGTAGAATGGATAAACTACAGCATATCCCAGTAAGAGAATCTACACTGCATTAAAATCTAACTACTGATACACAGAGCAAGATGGATGAGTCTCACAGACATAATAATCAAACAGACCAGATGAAAAAGGCTACCTACTGTATGATTCCATTTATACGAAGTTTAAGAACAAGCAATACTAAATCTAGTGTAAAAAGTCAAAATACTAGCTGCCTCTATGTATAAGCAGGTGGGCTATTTATTAATGAGGAAAAAGCATGAGTGTATTAGAAATGTTCTTTATCTTGAGCCAAGTGATGATTACCCTGGTAAAATTTTTCAAATGTTAAAATTCATCAAATTGTACATTTGAGATTTGTGCACTTCACTGTATGTATATTTCAACAAAAACAAGTTTTTTAGAGACAAAATGGCTGAGGATATTATAATTATGAAGTAAGACATCAATTCAAAGATCCAAGAAACCCTGTGAACCTTAAACAGGAGAAATATGAAGAAAATTACATGTAGGTACAGCACAGCAAAACTGCTGAAAACAAAAGCCAAAAAGAACATCGTTAAAATAACCAAGGAAAAAAATACATTTTACCTTCAAAGGAGCAACAACAAGACTGATAGCTGACTTCTCATCAGAGACATGGAAGCCAGAAGCAATGGAATAATAACTTCAAAATGCTGAAAGAAAATAACATAAGTGCTCAGAATTCTATAGTTGGCCAAAGTATCCTTCTTGAATGATGGTAGAAAGAAAAAGATACATCTGATAAACAAAAATATGAGAGAATGAAGACTTCTAGTGCCATCCAAAATGGACAAGCCCAGCATGGCCTTTCTCTCCTGATTACAACTAAAAACTCTGGATAAAATACAAAAAGCAACTACCTGAGGACTCTGAAAAATAAGCAAAAACAGACAGTTTAGGGAGGGAAGTCAAAATGGGAAGAAGCAATTCACCAGGAGTGAGATCACTGTTTGTTTGGGGTTTTTTCCTACTTTCTTGCCAGCATCAATCTGAGGGCTGCCCCAGTGGTAGAGCTGCAATAGCTGCAACAGCACAAGAGATAAAACTGCCTTTCTGATCACAGGACCAGGACAGGATCCAAGTGAGCTGAAAAGGAAACAGGTAATCTGAGAGAGAGAGAGAGGACTCGAAAAAGGATCCCCTAGTTCTGTGCGACCCAGCACAAGTCCCACACTCACCCTTAAGCATCTGGACAGATGCAAAGCAGCACTGCAAAGCCTTTTAAAAACGAATTGCTATTAGAACTATCACTCACAGAAGGCAAGACAGAACTTGTGAACTGAACCTAATCAGATCAACAGAACCCAGTCTCACAACAAAAGAGTCCTAATCCCCAGGATACAATCTAAAAGTACCTGACATAGAAACAATCAGGAAAATGTGACCAATTCTCAAGAGGAAAGAATATCAATGCACACCAACCTCATGAGGACCTAGGTTAGAATTATCAAAGACTTTAAAGTAGCTATTTTAACTATGCTACATGAGGTAAAAGTAAATACTGTTGAAATGAATGAAAACACAGTTCTCAGCAGAAAAATAAAACCAAATGAAAAATTTACTATAAATTACAGCAAAGAATTTGGCACAAAAATGGACAAACAGACCAACTGAACAGAACAGAGTCCTGAAACTGACCCACGTATTTATAGTCACTGGATAGATGACAAAGATAACCCTGCAGAGCAGTGGGGAAAAGGTGATCTTTTCCTTACATGGTACAGGAACTGGCTATCCATATGAAAAATAAAATAAAATTTTACTCTTATCTACAGCATATACATCAAAGTCAGTTCTAGATGGATTTTACATACAAATGTGAGTGAGTATAAACAATGAAGCTTCTATAAAACACATGAAAATATCTTCATAACCCCAGGGTAAGAAAATATTATTTTAAAAGCCAGGACAAAAATCACTAACCATAAAGAAAAGATCAATAAATTTGACCATGTTAACATTAAGAACTTCTGTTCATCAAAAGACAGCATTAAAATAATGAAAACATAAGGTACTGAGTAGAACACATTTGCAACACACATCACCAAAAGGCTCTAGCAATATTATATAAAGAACTCCTCACAAATCAGAAAAACAAATAACCAAAAAAGTAAAACAGACAACCCAAGAAAATAATGAGCATAAGATATGAGAAGGAATCTCAAACACACACACACAAAAATGATATCTGAATGGCCAATAAACAGGAAAAATGCTAAATAGCCTCAATAGTCACCAGAGAAATGCAAACTGAGTCACAATTAAATATCATTACACACCCACCAAAATGGCTATAATTAACATAACTAACCAAAGGAAGTCTGGCAAAAAAGCTTCTGCAAGGCAAAGGAAATCACAAACAAAACGAAAAGACAACCCACCAACTGGGAGAAAATACTTGCAAATCACATATCCAACAAGGGGTTAATTTCCAAAATATAAAAAGAACTCAACAACAAAAAAACAAACCCCACTAAAAAATAGGCAGAGGAGATGAACAGACATTTTTCTAAAGAAGATACACAAATGGCCAACAAGAACATGAAAAGATGTTCAATATCACTAACTATTAGGGAAATGCAAATCAAAACTACAATGAGATATCACCTCACACCCATGAGAATGGCTATAATTAACTAGATGAGAAATAATAGTGTTGGAGAGGATGTGGAGAAAAGGGAACCGTCACACACTGCAGGTGGGAGTGCAAACTGGTGCAGCCCCTATGGAAAACAGTATGGAGACTTCTCAAAAAATTAAAACAGAAATACCATAGGATTCAGCTATCCCACTACTAGGTATTGATCCAAAGAACATGAAATCAACAATACAAAGAGATTTATGCATCCTATGTTCATTGCAGCATCATCCACAATAGCCACGACACGGAAGCACCCCAAGTGCCCATCAACTGTTGAATGGATAAAGAAGATGTGGTATAGATATACGATGGAATACTACTCAGCCATAAAAAAGACAAAATTGTCCCATTTGCAACAACATGGATAGACCTTGAGGGTATGATGTTAAGCAAGGTAAGCCAGACAGAGAAAGACAAACACCGCATGATTTCACTCATATGTGGAAGATAAACAAACACATGAATAAAGAGAACAGATTAGTGGGTACCAGAGGAGAAGGGGGGGGGGGTGGGTGAAAGGGGTTAAGGGGTGCATATATGTGGTGATGGATAAAAACTAGACTATTGTTGGTGAGCACGATGCAGTCTATATGGAAACTGATATATAATAATGTGCACCTGAAGTTACACAATGTTATAAACCAATATGACCTCAATAAAATAATTTTAAAAAAGAAAAGAACAAAAAAACGCCCAAGTTTGTCAAGACTGTGGACTCACAGTAATTCTTCTCATACATTGCAGGTGGGAGTACAAATTCATACAACCACTTTGGAAACTGTTTGCATTATTGTCTACTAAAGCTGACATACATTTTGACCCAGGCATGCCACTTCTAGGCATATTCCCAGCAGCAACGTGCAACAAGTCCTTCACAGACACGCCAGAGTAGAACTATCCCTAATATCCCAGAACTGGAAATAACCCGAACACTCAGATGGATGAACTGTGATATATCCACACAATGGTGCAACCACACAACAATGAAAATGAACAAACTAGTGCAACATGCATCCAGAGTAGGAATCTCACAATGTTGAATGGAAGACAGATAGACACAAAAGAAGACACACTATGTGATTCATTTGTTAAAACAGACACAACCAATCTAACAGTGTGAAAAGCTAGGACAGTGGTTACCTCCGGGGAGCAGGTAGTAAGCGGAGGCGGAAAGTGAAGGCTTTCAGGGTACTGGCTAATGTTCTCTTATTTGATCTTGACAGTGATCACACAAATGTTAGTTCTGGTATGTCTGGTATATCTGTATACGTTTGGGGTTTTTTCTGTGTATGCTATACTTTTAAAAATTCAAGGGGACCGGCCTGGTGGCATAGTGGTTAAGTTCACACACTCTGCTTCAGCAGCCCAGGTTTCACATCCCAGGCATAGACCTACACACCACTCATCAAGCCATGCTGTGGTGGCATCCCACATACAAAAAAGAGGAAGATGGGCACAGATGTCAGCTCAGCGACAATCTTCTTCAAGCAAAAAAGAAAAAACTCAAAAAGAAGATAATTAGTATCTTTGTCAGCAAAAAAAAAAACCAGTCAAAAAGAAGATAACTAGTATCTTTCCTGTCAGCAAGTTTCTTGTGCAGCAAAAAAGTTTAATAAAAACCAAAGGGGAAAGGCGAATCAGAGCCTCCTGATATTCATCAACCAGTTACTTCAAAAGTTATTTTTTTAAAAATCTGTAAGACAGACACCAGAGAAAGATCAGAAAGAGATCCTTTTATCTGAGGAAAAAGAGAACTGCCAAATCTTGAGGGCAAGAAAGAAATAGTGGTGTTTTCAGAATTTTTTAATTTAAACAAGCCAGACATCTGCCATGGGTCCCACTCTAAGCAGCTTCCTTTACCTGGTGACTTGAGTCTCCAGCGCTCTGCTTGATGAAGTGTTCCAGCCCCTGTTTGTCTTTCACCGTCTTCTCTAACTGGTCGTTTGCTTGCCTTAGCATCACCTGCAGTTTTTTCACCTGTGCAATTTTAAAAGTCCCTTAGAAGCAAGTACCGGAATTCTTTCATAAATTGAAAAAAATTCCTAACTCTAAAAATTTTTTAAAAAGTCTAATCTTTTCTTTCCTGAGAAACATCAGAAATTTGTCAATTCAGAAAGAAATTAGATTGAATGACCTAATTCAACAACTCTACTGTGCTTTACAGCTAGCGAATCCCTTCTCACGTGCGTGACCTCACCTTTAAAATACCTGCTTTTCCTCCTGTCCTCTAGGCTGGGCACCGGCCTCCCTGACTCTAGTCTGCCCTCTGCCTCCAATCTACAGTCCACACTAACGCCATAAGTTTTTTCTAAAACAAAAATCAAATCACATCATTTCCCTACTTAAAATCCCTAAATGCCTCCCCAAGTCTTCAGGGTAAAATATAAACCCTTCAATCATCACCCCTCCCTCAATAGTCTGATCAAAGCCTTCCCTTTGTTGCTTCCACTCACATTATTTTAGAAAATACACACACACCCTCCACCCAGCCACAGGAATTACGCATACTTCCTAGAACACATTTGCCTTCATACTCTGTTCCTTTGTACATCTTTCCTCTCCTTAAACACCCTTTCCCCACTTCTCCTTAAATTTTTACTCCAGCTCTAAAACAAACTTAGCTCTAGTGTTACGTACAAGTGTTACTCAACTGAGCCCAAAGTTAAGTTAGATGCCCCTGCCCCTCCTCTAGTTCCATGAGTACATCTACGGGACCAGACTATGCTGAACTGATGGCTTGCCTGGCACCACTGAAAAGCTCCTATGGGCAGTACTGGGTTCTATCTGTATCTGAACAGGACCCAGCAAAATGCCAGGCACAGATGAAGCATCAGTAAAACGTCTACTGAAGGGACTACGGAATCCAAGATAGCCCACTCCTATGCCACACCGTCAGAGGCCAACTACATTAGTTTCACAGACAGCTTCCAAGATTTACCTTTGAATCATCTATGAAAAAAAAGCATATGAGGAGGAAATCAATGCCAACAGCATGTGAAAATATTAAACTATTATTTTAACCTACTTAAATTTATTTTGAAGACTAAAGGAACAATCTTTGTAACAATCAAAGAACAATTTGGAAATATATGAAAAAAATTTTCTTTTCCTTACATATACTTTCACAAGTGTACTTTCATGAAATTCTACACTATTTCCTAAATGTTTTCAAGATACTCTATTTAGAAAGGTACTTGTCAACCTCAGCATACCAAATATACTAAATCTTCATGTCTGTGACCATGTAAATTAACCTTAATCAACTCAACAAATTTATGACAAGAAGTAGGCAATAAGCAATGAAGATTCTAAATACTGATTAATATTCAATTAAATTTTCACTCAATTAGAGGCAACAGTCAACCTCTCATCTCCCTAAACCTGCACATCATGAAGCACCTTCCATGAGTACACACTCACGACAGTATCACTTTCAGGCCTTGGGCAGAGGGGCAGGTTGGGAGGAAGATGTGCCAGTGCTCCTGTAAGAGCCAAGCTGACCTGTGTGGTGCTGGGCAAGCTAACGAAGCAAAGATACAGAAAAGCAGAGGTTCTAGCGTGCTCCCACTGGAAATGTAACTGACATTGCAGGTACCAGATTATTTCAGGGTTAACAAGATGGATATACTTCGTAAAGAAAATGGAAGGGAAAAAAGGCAATTAATCTGCACCTCCAATGAAAACTACAACAGCTCACAATTTTGAAGACCCAAAAGAAACTTACCTGGTCTCTTGTTTCAGCCTCCTGAATCTGAATTCCTTGTAACTGTTTTTCATAATTGGAACACATATCACAACGTCTACCAAGCTTATTTCCAGCATTATGTACCTGAAGGGCACCAAAATGAACTCTTACCAGGCAGAACAAAATAATACTATATCACATACTTGAGGAACACACGCACAGTCTGACCAAGGTTACTCAAAGTAGAAGACCAAATAAACAATTTCTTCAGGGACTTATGGCAAGAAGTTACAATATAGAGTAGGATTCTAAAAATTTAGTCCTAAGCTCCAAAACAAGTATAATAGGAAAACAAGGAAAACACAACTTTATCACCAAGAGGCTAAGGACCATAAAACATTACATTTGAGGAAAACACAAAGCAAGCAAGGGTACCACACTGTGGTACTCACAATTTAACTCTCAACTACCCAACCAGGAGAGGGGTTGCAGGGAGGAACTAGTGCCAATTAACCATTTCATCTGCTCCAACTGCAAAGTAGGTATGAAACTATCAAGTAGCACCTTCTCACAAATGTTTTGCACAAGACCAAGGAGAATAGTTTCTTTTAAGCTTAATAAGCTGTTCCACTTACTGATCCATAGCTTCTTTAAAGAGAAGTAGCCCCGAGTAAAGGAAAACACTGGAAGTCAGAAAACCTGGATTCTAACTCAGGTTTTGCTACTAAGTCAAAGGGGAAACTTGAGCAACTTGCCCTTTCGAGCTAGTTCCCTCATCTGTAAATTGGGAACAATCATGCCCTCACTGCCTCATTATTATCATGAAGTTCAAAGAGATGATGTATATGACAAGGTTTTGTAATCCAAAGTACTATGCAATACTTATTTAAGTTTGTACCTCCTAATCTTACTTCTGAGTTTGCAAATACTCTTAAGAGGAAAATTAACCTCACTAAAGGCTGCCTCATTTTCTCTCCCATATTTTCCACTACCTCCTTAAACTCATTCTCAACATCAATTACTGACAAGCATTTGCACTTTAGATCTTAAGGAAAGATGAAAAAGTATGAATCTTGGAATACACTGAGATTTTATAGAAAACTGCAAGCAAACCAAATTCAGGGTAATCACCTTCACCACTGCTCCAACTTCAGAGGTGTGACTTCAGGTGGAGAAGTTCACACTCAATGCAATTCCCTTCTCGGTTCTATCACCAGGAATAGCCAGAGCCGACCATGACAAGGGATGGGCTAACATCCACTTGCTGGCAACATGTGCATGCACTGACTCCAGAGGCTATCTACTGAATGAACAATAAATTGCAGAACTACCTAGTATCCCCCAAAGTAAGAAAGAGGAAAAAAGAAAGATAACTCACCTCCTTCTGCAGGAGATTCCATTCTGTCTCACTGACTAAGCGGTAACCACTGGGGGATACGTAAGCACTTTCCATACCCTGGGTGACACTGGAGAGGAGGGACGCCGTCTCTTCTTGTTCTGGTGTCATTGCCTTGATTGCTCTCTCCTGATCTTTGGTTAACATAAATCCACTTGGCATTTGCAGTGACCCAAGGGAGGCAGTATCAAAGTTCTCAGACACTGAGTCTGCTCCTACCAATGGTCCAAAATCCGATTCGTCCAGATTCCCAGCAGATTTTGCTTTGTAGTTATAGCCTAAAGCTTTGGATTGCAGTGAGCCTGAGGTTCCCAAGCTGTCTGTAGACTGCGCTCTCCTGAGTCCATCTTTAAACACGTCATTGTCTGATTTACTGAATGGATCTCCAGATGGCAACAGTAAGTCTCCATCTAAGGAATGGACTGATCCATGGGTGCTATCTAAATGCTCCTGAAAGGTGAAAATATATATTGCCAAGTTAGACAATTCTCTATATTTTCAAGGAGAAAAACTATCATGTGTTAAAAGTATTTCACCACACGTTACACATGATAATCATTAATGTGCTGCCTTCATATATTCATTGAACATTTATTGAGTGTCTTCTATAGGCTGGGCACTAAATGAGGCACTCATGATACAATTGCGAGCAAGATACAACTTGCATCCTGTGAGCTCAGGACACAACTGTGAGCAATCTCTGACCTCAAGATGAGTACAGTTTCATGAAAAAAATAAACAAGTAAGCAGGCTATGAGAATATCATATTTAATAAAATGATAGGCTAGAGCTATGTACTGAATGCTCTGATAGCCAAGGAGAGGAATTCAGCCCAGACATAAGTAGTCAGGGAAGGTCTCCTGAAATTCAGCGTTGGGTACGTTGAATGTGAGGTGCCTGTTGTATATCCAAGAGGAGCTGTCCACTCGACAGAGAGACATGTAAGTCTGTAGATAGAGACTTGGCAATAACCACCATATAATGGTAAGTAAAGTCATAGCAACAAATCAAAACACCTAGGATGACTCTGTAGGATGAGAAGAAAGTGAAGGGCAGAAAACCCCGAGAAACATCAACATTTTGGGGATGGACAGAGGAAGGAGTAGCCAGGGTAGCAGAAGGGAAATGAGTATAATGTGGTATGCTGGAAACCAAGTCTCAAGCAAGGTGTAATCAAAACGTTAAATGTGGTGCACTAAGTGAGAGAAGCCAGATGCAAAGGTCACATATTGTATGATTCCATTCATATGAAATGTCCAGAATAGGTAAATCTATAGAGACCAAAAACAACAACAAAAAAAGTGGTTGCCAGAGGGTAAGGGGAAAGGAGAATGGGGAGTGACTCCTTAAATGGACATGGGGTCTCCATTGGGGTTGATGAAAATGTTTTGAAACCAGACAGAGGTGATGGTTGCATAGCAGTGTAAATGTACCAAATGCCACTGAATTGCTCACTTTAAATGGTTAATTTTATGTTATGTGTATTTCACCTAAATTTTTTTTAAAAACGTAGTGTAGCACATTCCCAAAGTCAAAAAGCAGAGAGCCATTCCATGATACAGTTACATAGCTGGTGGGAAAATTAGAAAACAAAGAAAATGCAACAAGTTTTTCTTGAAACTAAACTTATTCAACTTAAAGGACTAGCCTTTATTTCAAGATAATATCCTTTCCAGTTTTTGTTCTTAAATTTCCTTCCTTTTATGAACTGGAAAAGACTATGGAATAGATTTTTTTTTAACGTTTTAAAAATATCCTTACTTGGTATAATAAAAAGTTGACAACTTTTATGTTAATTCCTCCATTTCTTTCTTTTTAAAGATTTTTTCATCTGTGAAATTCAAATGGCTGAGGAACACAAATCTAGTATATATTAAGCTAGCTATGGCAAAGGTCCCAAGTAACTATCCTAGTAAAAACTGGAATGAGAACCCACTCAGTTAGCTTACAAAGGAGCCCAACATCTAACGCTGTCATACACAAAGCGGCTGTGACACCAAAGTGGGAAGGGGATAGGGGCAGAAATGTTGTGGTGGCCATTTTAAAAGTACCAGACTACCATGCTAGTAATAACATAAGAAACATATACTTCTAGGGGACGTGTAAACTGCTATGGTGTTTCTGAAAGATGACTCAACAATATGTTCTAATATCTTAAAAATATTTATGCCCTTAAACTCAGCAGTTCTTTACCCAAAAACTTATACTAAGAAAGTAATCAGCTAAGTCCATAATGACTTATGTACAAGGAAGAATTATATATAATATCATTATGGCATTACTTAAAATAATGAAAAGTTTTGTACCAGTAAAAAAAATGGAACCAACTTAACTATCTATTAGTGTGTTAATCATGTTGTTTATTTTCTATATTTTACAATGTTTTTGACATTCTGGGGGCCTTGCTGGCCAGGGAGGGACTACCACTCCCAAGCTAGCTGATTCCTAGAAATAATAAACAACTTGCCTATGAACATACCCTTCATATACAAATTAACCAATCCTGAGTCCACACCCCCAATCAACTCCTTAATCTAACTCTTACCCACCAAGCCAGTATTTCCCCTGCCCCAGAGCTCACTGGAATTACTCTAACCAGCCTATCCTATGCTGTTGACCCTGTTCTGCCTTGCCTTTCCCTCAAAAACAGCAACAAGGGCTGTGGCTCACGCTTTCCCCTTGCTCCTGCTTCTACTTCACAGCCAACTCTGGTGCTTCTCCTTGTGGCTCTGCTTGGTGTACTGTGACTCTCATTGCTAGGGGGACTGTGAATAATACTTAACTTCTCTTTCAACGAGATTGATCTCTTCTGTGTCATCACTTAGCCACCTCTATAAACTAAAATCTAAGCATAAATCAATTAGTCAGGGATTAAAGAATTATGGTATATTTACATGCTGAAATACTGTCAGTCGTTAAACATCATTTTGGGGGAAAACATTTACTGATGTGCCAAAACATTTAAAGACAGATTTAAATAGGGAAAAAATGTATATAAAACATTACATAGAGTTGCAATCTGGTTTATGTTTAAAAAGTGCAAATACAAACAGATGTTAACTTTGGAAACAAAAAAAGAAAAAGGGAAAGGAGAGGTACATACCAAAATGTTAGTGGTGGTTAGTAGAATTACCTACCAGTTATTTTTATTTTGCATGACCTTCCTGTACTTTCCATAATAAACATATATTACCTTTGTCATGAGAAAAGCATATTCTAAGCATTAGTTTAAAGAAGATACGAGGTCTTAAAAATTTTAAATGTTTTTAGCAATAAATCTAAGTCTCCAAAGCACTGCATATCAACTTTAAACCAAAAGCTAAAGTAAATTGTCATGACTCTCAACACAAAACAAAGATACTCAATATTCAAACTGCAAAATAGCAGATCTGAAAGTCCAAAAGATATTTCAAATGCCAGGAAATAATGTTATGCACAACATATCGTACAGATCTGTTAGAAAGAATCAAAAATAAGAAAACCACTTCATTGTAAATCACAACAAATCTCCCCTTCTTATTTTCCTGCTAAAGTATTTTTTGAAAAGTCTGAAACTTTTTCAAACATTCCTGGACACAGGACCGCATGACACAGAAACCACATAATATTTGGCAGTACCCAAAAACTGAAACATTCCCCTGGGAGCCTAACTATTAAAAAAAATGCACAGCAGAGTCAGGCCAAGTGGTCCTCAGCGTACGATCCAAAACAAAGAATGCAGAAAAACAATTACATCATACTTTTCAGTGTCCGCTAGATTTTCTAAAACGTCTTTTTAATGTCAAACAATCCATAAAAATGAAAATATAAGCCACCAGGGAGTAAGATTATACATGACTCAGAATAAATCTGCAAACTAACCAGAAACATGATGCCTTTGAAAGAGAGAGAAGATCCTCATCCAACTGAACTGAAACTGGTTCACCAGCTGGGAGAGGATGTAGGGGTTGGGGAGTGAGTATGAAATTCTAAACAGCAGGGACAATAAACACACATGAGTAAGCAGAAAGTTCTGGCCATGATGAAGAGGAGAGGATGGTAAGGCTGGAAGGGTCATTCAAGTATGAAGGCCCTGGTATGCCAAGCTGGGGACATTTATCCTAAAGGCATTAAGAGAAGCATTTCCCTCATTGAAGAGGAGATATCAACATGAATCTTGAAGGATGACTAGAAGGATTTCAATACTCAGAAAGGCAGAGGGAGGTAAGCATTCCAGGAAAAGGAACCAACATGTAAGGTGGGCAGTGCAGCACAACAACACAACCAATGTGGCTAAAACGGGGTGCATATTATGCAGGGCCTCGAAGGTCTGAGCAAGGAATTGTACTTAATTATGTAGGTAATGGGAGTCAGCGGTGGTTTTTGAGTAGAGGAGTGACCTGACTGCAGCTGCACTTAAGAAAAACCAATCTAACACTAACGCTGAGAGTACCGTGGAGCGGGACAGGCTGAAGACAGGACAGCTAATGAGGAGGTTGCCACACTGGATGAGAGGTGATGAGGCCATGGGAACACCACCTCATACTTTCCACCTCCAGGTCTCTCTATCCATTCCCAATGCCTGAAATGTCCTGCCCTACACCATCACAATCTGCCCAGTCTCACCCACTGTTCTTAGGGCTTAAAACCTAATACTAGTTATTACTCACATACATGCTATAGGAGTTAAGTGTTTCAACACTTTAGATAATCTCTTTTAAACCAAAAGCTCAAAATATTAGCAATATTTATTATTCATATTAAAAAATTTTGTAGATATTACAGATTTCTTCTAATGTTTCAATTCTGGAATCACTGGAAAAAAGAATACTAATTATTTCAGAGACTGTGAGAGAAATCACCTGTTTCAAACAGTACTACCTACAATACCAGAAAAACAACTGAAGTAAATACTATGATTTTATCTAATTTTCAGGTAGTAACTATGCACTTCCCATATGAACAATCTAAGTGATTCATGTATGAGAAGCAAAAAATGGTAACATCATGTATATGATGATTTTAATTATAGATTCACTATACCTCTTCATTTGATAACTGGGCTGAAGATTCTTCATGAGTTAAAGCACACACTACAGGTATTTTTACTTCTTCTTCAACATCTGTTTTTTTGTGATCCTTTCTCTTATTAAGTCTTTGTTGTTCATCTTCCTCCTAAAAGTTAGGAAGAAAAAATATATATATTACCCAGGTAATCTACACTTAATGATTCATATAGTTCTTTAACCACTCACAACAAATAAAAAAGAACAAAGCTTTATGATAAGAGAAAAACTGGACCCAAGTTTATTTGTTCTGTAATCCCATTTAAGGACATCTGGTCATAACAAAATGTTTTAATACTATAGGCACAAAGTATGAACCCTGGTATAAAGGAGAAACCAGAAAAGAGCTGCCAAGAAGAGCATACAATATGAAAGGCAAAACACGAGAAAGCAAACCACCCCCTCTCCTTCAAATGATCCAAGAAAGAAAACATGCATAGAACATTCCTTCAGATTACTGTAGAAAATAGGAAAAGGTTATGACCTTACACATCCATTGGAAACATGAAATACAAAGGAATGATTGAAGTTGATGTGATAACGACAACAAAGATGAATAAGATACCTTCAATGGCCCCCAAAACCATCTGGTGGGAAGGGACAAACACACCAATGATTGCAATACTATACGTTTTCTCACGATGACTGATTTCATCTGAAAAGGGCCCCAAAGAAGGTAAGACCTCAGGTGGATCTTGAAGGGATGAGTTTGCCAACTGCATGAGGGAAGACAAGCAAGGGCTCTAGGGAGAAAGGACGCACAGCACGTACAAAGGCGCAGGGGCACAGAAGAGCAGGCAGGTAGGGGAACACCGAAGGATCTGATGTGACTGAAGAGAGGGGCAGATACATGAGAAGTGAGGGATATGGAAAGGAGTGGTGATTAAGTGCTTAGACTCTGCAATAGAGATTGGCTCAAACCTCAGATCTGCCATTAGCCCCCATCGCATTTGGAAAGTTTTGTTGTGTTTGTTTGTTTGTTTTTAGAACTACATGAAATTATGCTTTCTATCTAAAGCCTCAGCACAATGCTGGCACACAGTAAAAGCTCAATAAATGTTAATTAAGGTCTTAAATGACCAGTTTAGGAGTTTACACTGTTTCAATGGGCAGCAAGAGGGGCATGAATAGATCTGTACTTTAGAATCTAAATATTTAAGTTGACTGTGTCTATACACAAGATGAATGAGTCAGAATTAAGAGACAGAAAAGAAATTTAAGAGGGAAGAAACTTCTGAAAAACAAAATCCAACTTAAGTCATACAAGGTAATTTAAAATATTTCTCTTTTTTCCCCAAGATTTTATTTTTCCTTTTTCTCCCCAAAGCCCTCCGGTACATAGTTGTATATTTTTAGTTGTGGGTCCTTCTAGTTGTGGCATGTGGGATGCTGCCTCAGCGTGGCTTGATGAGCAGTACCATGTCTGTGCCCAGGAGCCAAAACTGGCAAAACCCCAGGCCGCCGAAGTGGAGCACACAAACCTAACCACTTGGCCGCAGGGCCGGCACCCTAAAATATTTCTTATAATACCGAGAAAAACTTCAACATAGCTGTCCTAGGGAAATATTTGTAAATACAAGTAGTATAGGATATTAGCTGCAACACTGTTTGAAATGACCAAAAAAAAAAAAAAAGGAAATCACCTAGATGCCCATTTAATTAAGTCAATTATAGCACATCCATGTTACCAGTTAATGAGACAGATCTCTGACATGAAAATATATCTAAGATAATGCTTATGAGAAAAATAAGTTATAGAATAAATACTTATACTATGATAGCGGTTGTATAGAAAAGAAAACTAAATATACACTTATAAACACACACAAATAGTCTGAAAGACTATCTTCCAAACTGATTACTTCTGATTACAATAAGTGGTTATTTCTGTGAAGGGAGGTATGGGAGATACCAAGGGAGATTTTCACTTACATTTATTATCTCACTTTGTATTTAAAACAAAATATTTTTAACATGAGGATGTATTTATGCATAACTCATGTAATTTAAGTAATTTTTTAAAAAACATAAGGAGAAAATAGGATCTTGGGTATAGAGCAAGCTGGACACCTGCCTTTTCATATCGCTCAGCCTCTCCATTCCCACTCCAAGGCTCTGAGAGCAATGTCTTGGAAGACCTGGCCCGGATTCACACAATTCAGGAGCCCTAGGAGAACTGGACAGAACTGCAGAGAAAGATTTTCTCCGAAATATGTACTATTCATTCTCTCAAGAGGATCATTTCTACACGAGTTTTTTTCCCCCCAGACAAGGTCATTTCTAAAGTTGAAAAAAAATTCCTCAAATGCAGCTATTATGTTTTTTGAAATGGCATACATCACCTTGTTTCAGACTTAAGTCAATCTCTAATAGACATAAAGTAACGCAATCACATGTGGGGGCGGGGGCAGGGAAGGGTGGTGTATTATTAACAAAGCAAGCAAGTCCCACAAAACTGCTATTCACCTGATCTTTCCTCTTCAGTTCTTCAACTTGTCGGAGCTGTTCTGAAGTTAGCACAATCTCCATTCGCTGCATGTCCCTCATCAGCAAACGCTGAGACTCCAGAAACTGGTCATTGGCCTTCTGCCATGTGTGTTTTAACTGGTTGTGTTGTTGTCGCTCTTGCTCCAAGAGATGGCAAACTGTTTAGGAATTGCCCAATCAAAAAGATTGAATTTTAACTGTACGCAATCTCTTTAACACAGGGCTACTAGACCGGGTTTAGCTAATGGTCCATTCTGTCTGGGATTCTGCCTCTGACAAGAACCAAGGGGCAACCTGTCATAGACATGGCAGCTGTCCCCACACCATCTCTCTAAGCAGAGTCTCCCAAAGTGTGCTCCTAGGAACAGGAACATGTCAAAAAAAGGTTTCTGTGTTCAGTAAGTTTTAGAAACCCCAGGTTAAATAAACTTTTTTTTTTAGATTGGCATCTGAGCTAACATCTGTTGCCAATTTTTTTTTCCCTGTCTTCTTCCTCTCCCCAAAGACCCCCAGAACACACTTGCATATTGTAATTGTGAGTGCCTCTGGCTGTGCTATGTGGGATGCCATCTCAGCATGGCTTGATGAGCGGTGCCATGTCCGCACCCAGGATCCGAACCGGTGGAACCCCAGGCCGCCAAAGCGGAGTGCACGATCCTAACCACTCAGCCAAGGGGCCGGCCCCTAAATAAACTTTTAAAGACTTCTTTACTGCAGGACATTGGGCTCAGGGTCTTACGGATATCTATGTTCTCTTGGAAGATGATATAGGGTACAGTATTTCCCAAATTTTATTTGCCAAAAAATCCTTTCAATAGGGCCACTCACATAATATCACATGTTCTAGGGAATACACTGGGAAATGTTGCTCTAAAGGGCAAAGGTACAGCAACCAGTCCTAATTGTCTTTAATACACTGATAAATCTGTTGTCCAGGAATCCTTCTTAGCTCATTTAGTTTTGACCTCTCAGGATAAGTCCAAGAATTTTTGTAAATGCTTATATTGTTGATACTCATCAGATCAGCCATCTTTTGCCAAAAGAAATAGGCAGCAGCATCTATCTGCCCATGTACCCAGCCACTAGGGACAGAATCCTGAGAAACTCATACTGCTGACTTTTCCTCACCCCAACACATTCGACTGTGACAGAGCCTACTAATTCTGCCTCCTGTACAGTACGACTCAGCCATCTTCCGCCTTAGATCAGCCCTGCGACCTAGACAACTACAACGGGAGTCCCTCTGTTATTTTTCCTGCTAACAGACCTGCCCTCTCTACTCTACCCTCCACACTGCTGTTAAACATTCTAAAATGCATAATTAATATTATCACTCTCAAATTTAAAGCCCTTCAGAGGAGCCAGACACAAAAGGCCAATATTGTGTGATCCCATTTATACGGAAGTCCAGAATAAGCAAATCTAGAGAGACAGAAAGTAGATCAGTGGTTGAAGAGGAGAGCATAGGGAATGACTGGTAATAGGTACAGAATTTCCTTTTGGAGTAATGAAAATGTTCTGGAATTAGACAGTGATGATGATGTACAACTTTGTGAATACATTAAAAACCACTGAATTGTACACTTTGTAAGAGTAAACTTCACGGCATGGGAATTACGTCTCAATAAAGCTGCTATTTAAGAAAAAATTTTAAAAACCCTTTAGGGTCTCCTTACTATCCATATGGTAAAGTACAAAATGCTTAGCATACGGTCTCCATGATGTGGCCCATGTCTACCTCTCCCATCTCATATTTTGCCCCAGTGCCTCTTGCATCCTAATTTTGCTGAACCACATCTCTTAACACTTCCTTACCTTGTTGCACCACATACAAATGGCCTTAAATGTCATGCTCATCTCTCACTACCTGACAAATACCTATCTTTCAAAACTCCACTTAAGAATAATTTCTTTCAAGAAGCTTGTTTGCGGCACTGCTGCCTTTAACACACTTCTAAGCCTAACATCTACGATATGCAACTCTATTAAGTTGGTTGCATATCTAATTCCCCCAATTTAGGCTGTAAGTTACAATGCTGCTCAATGTTTATCTGTCTTCTTTTCATTTAAATACTATTTTTTTAGTGTGAATGTTTCAGTATGGAAATTACTCTACCCCCTTACTCTTTGTTTTTTGTGTGTGCGAGGAAGGTGGGCCCTGAGCTAACATCTGTTGCCAATCCTCCTCTTTTTGCTCGAGAAAGACTGTCGCTGAGCTAACATCTACACCAATCTTCCTCCACTTTATGTGGGATCCCCCACAGCATGGCTTGACAAGCGGTGCTAGGTCCGCACCCAGGATCTAAACCTGTGAACCCCAGGCTGCCAAAGTGGAGCATGCAAACCTAACAACTACGCCAGGGGGCCAGCCCCTTCCCTTTACCCATTTTAATGAACCTTCTCAGATACTTTACCAGACATAACTATTTCTGGAAAGGTTGGGGCACATACTTTAAACAAACTCCTATTTCTTTTGGATACCCTTTCAGAGTTTGGGTGTCTTTTTGGCTATAACAGCACATTTGAAAAGTGTTTCCTGAAAGCCTAAGACCTGGTCAAACTTTGGGTTATTTTCCTAATGTTTTATGAAATAATTCTATAGGCTTATAAAATTTCCGCTTTCCACTATTTGGGGAAGAAACCAACTCATATGCAACCTAAATTATTTATGAAAGAGCTATATCTTCCACAGCATTTGAAATTCTTAAGTATTCATTATAGGACCCTATCACCACAGTCCTAAACCTGCTTATTAAAATATGTCACTAGAATAACCCACAACAAGTATAAGATTTCAAGGCGTCCACGCATTTGGGTGAGGAAAAAAAAATAAGATCTTTATTTTCATTAACCTCTAACTGAAATTTATCATTTTTTTCGATTATAAAATGTATGCAACAACCACAGTTATTGTAACAATACCTATGACTTGGTCACAAACAGAAGTAACAGATATTTTCATACCCTAGTACAGCGGTTGCAGACATGTCAATATCATTTATGCACATCGCTACTTCAAAATTACAGTAATCAGACCTGCTACTAGACCTTGTTATTTAATGTGTCAATAAAGTAGCACATCTATTACTATATCATAAGTTTGTGGTTATTTATTTGGTAATTGCTTTATAATATAATTGGTTTCTCTTATAATCTTATGTATTTTATGGATTAAAAACATTATTCTGAGAGGGCTTCACAAGACTGCCAAAGAAGTCCATGACACATAAGCCTTAAGAACCTCAATATATGGGAATCACCAAAAGAATTAGACAAAAGTATATTTTTCTTTTAATGGGGTAAGGATGAGCCTTCTTCCTCTATCCTGGGAAAAGAGAGTCAATTTCTGGGGCTGGCCCCGTGGCCCAGCAGTTAAGTTCGTGCGCTCTGCTTTTGCGGCCCAGGGTTTTGCCTCTTCAGATACTGGATGCAGACCTAGCACCACTCATCAAGCCATGTTGAGGTGGTGTCCCACAGGCACAACTAGAAGGAGCTGCAACTAGAATATATGACTATGTACTGGGGAGCTTTGGGGAGGAGAAGAAAAAAAGGAGAGTCCATTTCTGCCTCACTCTCTGACCAGGCTACTTAAATCAAAAGTGTCCCTTATAAACAGGGATGTTCCTAAGGACAGCAGAATACACTATCTGCCCTCTCTGTCCCATTTTCACTTTTGCTAATCCACCTCCATCAAAATGGGTCTGGGGGCAAAAGCAGTTTATGCAGAAGTTCCCAGCCCTATTATCTTTCTGCCCAGAGCTCATGCTTTGTTATTACTGGGGTCCCGGAGGAAACAGAAGCCACTAACAATTCAAGTATCTTTAGTAGACCTCGCATCTCCAGCTTTTCATGAGAACATTCAAACCGACTACACAGCTTAAACTGAATCACTAACATCTTGGACTGGTATTTTAGGATTTGTTATTGTTCTTAATATCAATTTTATTTACAGAGTTCTCTTAGAGACTGAAATTAAAATATACAGAATATTTATTTACCTTCATGCAATTCTTTGCGCAGTTTCTCAGCATCTTCTTGTAAAACGGATTTCTGAGTATTCAAAACAGCCACGTACATCTCTAGGTCAGTCCTACAAGATTTCTCAGCTTCCAGATAATGATTCAATTCTTTAACCTGAAACAAGAGGCAATTGTATTAAACTAAAATTCACACCAGTTTCTATCTTAGGCATAATGGTAAGTTCTGGATGTGCCTTGAAAAAAATTTTTATTTCTATTTACATAAATTTAAATTTACAAAAAAATTAACATTTATAATTTTTAATTACAAAACAAATACCTACTTACCATGGAAAACTGGGGAAATAATTAATAGTTGACATTATCTATAATCTTATCACCAGCATAAATATACAATTGAGATTATACATAACAGTTTTGAACATTGTTCTTCAAAAAGGTAGTTCAGATTTGTATTCCCAGAGCAACACATACATGTGCTCACTTTATCACATACTCAGTAACACCAGGTGGTGGTGGTGGTGGTGGGTTTTTTAAACAGTAGTTACTTTCTAAACATAAAAATGATACCACACTCTGGTAAATTTGTTTTTCTTTGATTTCTAGAGGGGTAATTCTAAATGCCTTAAATTTATAAAGAAGAGACCTTGTCACAGACATATATTCATGGAAGGAAAAAAGAGGAAGTCATGGTGGAAAAAATAATTGGTCTCATACTGTAATGAACGCAAACTTGAAGACAAGTGCAGAATACTTTTTTAAATCACATCTTTTATTTTTTTTTATTTTTTGCATGTGTGAGGAAATTTGGCCCTGAGCTAACATCTGTTGCCAATCTTCCTCTTTTTGTTTGAAGAAGATTGTTGCTGAGGTAACATTTGTGCCAAATTTCCTCTACTTTATGTGGGATGCCACCACAGCACAGCTTGACAAGATGACAGGTTCAAGCCCGGGATCCAAACCTGTGAATCCCGGGCGACCACAGCGGCGGAGCACACAAACTTAACCACTATGCCACCGGGCTGGCTGCCAAAATCACATCTTTTACAAAACTGCTTTATTTCTGTTGAACAATTAACTACAATATTCAAACATTAACAATATAGTCTAATATCTGAAATAGTTATAACCAAAATAAAATGCAATCTTGCCCCAAAAGTGATTACAGAATCACTTGTTTTACCCTATCTTACAAATTATCCATCCTAAATTTTGGCCATATAGCTAACTTTCAACTTTCTCAAATAACTGTATCTAATTTCACTTTCAAGGTCATTTTCATGTCTTTTATGTTCTCATTTCTTCACACACAAAACAGATGGCTGATCTGTTTTCAATTATCTTTACTCCTAGACCATTTAATACAATACAGTGGTAGAGGTCACAGACTAAAATGATTATTTAAGCTGCTATCTGATGTTTCACTAGAGGTTGTCAGCCAACCAGAAAGATACTAACAAAGCACAACAAAGTGCTGACTGCTGTGAGGCATTTCCCTGTCACATAGAGAGGGTGATAATTCAGTTGATGGTAAAAGAGTCAATATGGCAGATATAAACTGGTGGTATATAACTACTAATTCTATCAGCTATTAGTTCTTGGAATAAATATTTGACTCAATTTATAATCAATGAATTTCTAACATTTGAAAGCTACTGAGCAGAACTCTGGGAAGATGATGGCAGTGGTGGCAGAGTAATGTGAATTTCCTTGAATTCCATATGCCCTAACAACAGAGCTACTAAAATAACAAAACCAAAAACACACAGACATCTACAAAAAAAAACAAGTGATAAAAAGAGGATGAGGACAAACTACTGACATCTACATATATGGACTTACATGGTATCGGCATCCATGCAGGGGAAAGTAAAAGGAAGCAACAAGGGCCCCAAGAACTCCAAAATAGTCAACTGGAGCTCCAATCTGACAACAGTAGCTGAAACTGGGAAGAGTTTCACAGACTCTGACAGTGGGTGAATGCAATAAATTTGTACTGTAAGACTTAAATCCCATTAGAGTAAAAATGGTATTATATTTTCACTTATATTTCCCTAATTTCTAGTGACGTTGAATATCTTTTCACATTCCTTGACTATTCTGGTTTCCTCTTTTGTGAATTGCTTGTTCATTTCTTATTTCTCTATTGGGTCATTTGGCACTTACACACTTGGCAATTTTTATTAATTTTGGATACTGATTTTTTGTGAAGTATAAGAAGTATAGATATCTTCTAACAGTTTATAGCTTCTCTTTTCACTTTTTGTGTTAACTTTTAATAAGGAAGTTTTATATTCTAATGTTGGCAAATTTTTCAATCTTTTCTTTCACAGTCAATATTTTTGTCTTATTTAAGAAATGTTTTTGTACTCCAAATAACATTTTTTTTTAAAGGTTTTATTTTTTTCCTTTTTCTCCCCAAAGCCCCCCAGTACATAGTTGTATATTCTTCGTTGTGGGTCCTTCTAGTTGTGGCATGTGGGACGCTGCCTCAGCGTGGTCTGATGAGCAGTGCCATGTCCACGCCCAGGATTCGAACCAACAAAACACTGGGCCGCCTGCAGTGGAGCACGTGAACTTAACCACTCGACCATGGGGCCAGCCCCCTAACACTGTCTTTTTTTAACATCTAAAAGTTTTAAAGATTTACTTTTCATTCTTAGCTTTCTAATTAATTGAAGTTAACTTTTGTAAAGTATGAGGTAGAAAGCTAATTTCACTTTATTCTATATTTATAACTAATTATTTTAAAAGTCTATCTTTTAAAAATCCATTCTTTTCCCACTGATTTGTAATGCCATCCGTCATTTATCAAATTTCCATATACATATGGGTCTATTTCTGGGCTCTCTATTCTGTTTCACTGGTCCACTTGTTTATCCCTAAACCAATAACAATCTTGATTACAGCAGCTTTATTCTAAGTCTTAATGTCTGGTAGGCAGGGTGAGTCTCCTCACCTGGCCTTCTTCAAAATTTTGCTGGGTATATTTCTGATCCTTTGCATGTATGAATTCTAGGATCTACGAATCAAGTTCCTTATTGAACTGCTGGACTTTGAGTGGAATTTTAAATTTATAAATGAATTTGGGGATATACTGCATGCTGCTTTATAATATATTATCTTTTCATTCAAGAACACACATGCATTCAGATCTTCAATTTTAATGTATTCCATAAAGATCTTGCCCTTTTTTGATTAGATATATTATCAGGTAACTTATATAGTTTTGTGGGGTTTTTTGCTATTGAGAATGGGATCTTCCCCCCCATTATATTCTTTAATTGGATATTACTGGGGTATAGCACACTACTATCAGGGCCAGCCCAGTGGCACAATGGTTAAGTTCGCACACTCCACTTTAGCAGCCAGGGGATCGTGAGTTCGGATCCCGGGTGCAGACCAACACACATCTTATCAAGCCATGCTGTGGCAGGCATCCCACATATAAAACAGAGGAAGATGAGCACAGATGTTAACTCAGGGCCAATCTTCCTCAGTAAAAAGAAAAGGATTGGTGGCAGATGTTAGCTCAGGGCTCATCTTCCTCAAATAAAAAGAAACACTACTATTTTTGTACGTTAATCTTGTTGGAACAACTTTCCTGAACTCTTATCAGGTCTAATAATCTATATATTCTCTTGCTTTTCTATATAGACAAGCAAATCAGTTTCACGGCTTTCTTTCCAGTTCTTATGCCTCATTTCTTTTCTTTTCCTTTTTTTTTTTTTTTTTTTTGGTGAGGAATATTGGCCCTTAGCTAACATCTGTTGCCAATCCTTCTCTTTTTGCTTGAGGAAGATTGTCGCTAACATCTGTGCCAGTCTTCCTCTATTGTGTATGTGGGACACTGCCACAGCATGGCTTGACGAGTGGTATGTAGGTCCAGGCCCAGGATCCGAACCCACAAACCCTGGGCCACTGAAGTGGAGCATGTGAACTTAACCACTCTGCTACCAGACCGGCCCCATGCCTCATTTCTTTATCTCATGTTGCTACATTGTCTAGGGCCACAAAAACAACCTGAACAAAATGTTTGAACGGAGCTCTCCTCATACTGTTCCTGTCATTAATAGTAAGGCTGCAAAACATTCATCATTAATTATGATGCTTGCCGAAGGTTAAATAGCCCTTTATTAAGTTATTGGGTGTTTAAATTTATTAAATGCCTTTTTGAATCTAAGATGAATATATTGCTCTTCTCCTACAATTTTTTTATGTGGTATATAACAATAACAGGTTTTCTGGTGATCTACCATCTTTAAATTCCTGGGAATATACCCTATTTGGTCATGATCTTTTTTTTTTTTCCTTTAAAAACTATACTGTTGAAAATTTTTGTTTCTGTATTCCTAAATGAGACAGATCTCTATATATTTTTCTTATACTACCTTACTCTGTGTATGTTTGTAATGTAGTTATACAGGTCTCATAAAATGAGTTGGAGAGCTTTCCCTCTTTTTCTAGTCTCTAATACAGTTTGGGAAATATTAGGATTATCTCTTTCCAGAAGGTTTGGAAAAAACTGCCTGGAAAACCCACTGAGTCCACTGTCTTTTGGAAGAGAGGGGACAGAAAGATTTTGACTATAAATTCACTTTCTTTAATACTTATTGACTACTTTAGTTTTCCTATTTTATCTTGAGATGATCTTGGCTAATTATCTTTTATTAGAAATTTTTTCATTTCATCAAATTTATTTCATTTCAAATCTATTGGTGTGACATCTTTTGCTTTTCTATTTCACCAATTTCTGCTCTTACCTGTATTATTTCTTCCATTCATATTGTTTGTACTATTGTTCTTTTCTTAGATTGAGTAAAATATTAAATCAATCTAAATATTTTACAATTCCTTTTTCCATATGAATTCATTTTTTTCACTTCCAGACATTTTATTTTAGCTATCATTTTTTTTTAAACACTATTTAAATCATTTTTTTTTTAAAGATTTTATTTTTTCCTTTTTCTCCCCAAAGCCCCCCGGTACATAGTTGTGTATTCTTCGTTGTGGGTTCTTCTAGTTGTGGCATGTGGGACGCTGCCTCAGCGTGGTCTGACGAGCAGTGCCATGTCCGTGCCCAGGATTCGAACCAACGAAACACTGGGCCGCCTGCAGCAGAGCACGCGAACTTAACCACTCGGCCACGGGGCCAGCCCCAAATCATTTTTTTTTTTTAAGATTTTTTTTTTTTTTTTTTTTTTCCTTTTTCTCCCCAAAGCCCCCAGTACATAGTTGTATATTCTTTGTTGTGGGTCCTTCTAGTTGTGGTATGTGGGATGCTGCCTCAGTGTGGTCTGATGAGCAGTGCCACGTCCGTGCCCCAGATTCGAACCAACGAAACACTGGGCCGCCTGCAGCGGAGCGCGCAAACTTAACCACTCGGCCACGGGGCCAGCCCCAAGAGTGGTTTTTTTTTTTGTTTTTTTGTTTTTTTTTGGAGGAAGATTAGCCCTCAGCTAACTACTGCCAGTCCTCCTCTTTTTGCTGAGGAAGCCTGGCTCTGAGCTAACATCCGTGTCCATCTTCCTCTAGTTTATATGTGGGACGCCTACCACAGCATGGCTGCCAAGCAGTGCCATGTCCGCACCCAGGATCCAAACCAGCGAACCCCGGGCCGCCGAGAAGCGGAACGTGCCAACTTAACCGCTGCGCCACCGGGCCGGCCCCATATTTTAGCTATCATTTTATAGTAAATAATTTAATAACCTGTGGTCAGAGACTTGGGTCTGTACATCACTTCTGTGAAATTTGTTCACACTTCCTTTGTGACCTTATGAAAAGTACAATGTACCTAAACATAATACTACTTTATTCCATGCACTATCCTAAGTGCTTTATATGTTAACTTACATAATCCTTATAATAGTCTTACAAAGCAGGTAGTACTATTATCCCCATTTTATAGATGAGAAAACCAATGCAAAGTAAGATTCAGTAATTTTCCCAAGGTCACCCAGCTAATAAATGTTGAGCTCTTAACTACCATCCTCCACTACAGTATAAAACATAGTCTCTCCTTTTTGGGTATAGGTTCTGTGTGTCTATTACATCTAAATGATCAACCAGATTGCTCAAAACTTCTGTATCCCTACTAATATTTTTTTCTGCTTGCATTATCACTTGTCAAAGGTCAGTTTAAATCTACTACTATAATTGTGAATGTGAACTTCCCCTTGTAACGGTCACTTTTTAGTTCACGTATTTCAAAGCTATGTAAACTGTATTCAAGTTCATGATTGTCATGTCTTATTGAAGGATTATTTATTAGATGCACTCCCTCTTTATCTCTATTAACTCTTTTTTCCCTAAATCCTGTTTCATATTATAATTGCTCCAGCAACCCTCCTTTGATTAGTCCGATCCTTCTTAGCAGGTGATTATCAGTTTAGATTTACAAGGACTACTGATACATTCCTGTGTTGTGCTTTTGTTTACTATCTTTTATTTTTTTCTTTCTTTCCTACTTTCTTTTAATTAATTACTTAAAATTTTGACATTCCTTTTGTATTTTCTGTCTTTATGGCCAACAAATCCAGCCATACTATAGCTACATCATCTCTAAAAGATCAATTCTGGGTCTGGCTTCAGAAAACAAAGTCAACTTTGAACAGCTTCTTTTCCTTGATAAGAAAATGAATGAGATGGAGTCTCATTCTGATAAGAAAACGAACACTAACTTTGTAACAAAGCTGCAAAAGCATCACTGTTGTGATTATTTAAAATATCCATAAGGGCGAAATCATCTCTAACATCTTTTTGCATTTGAAAGAAAGCAATATTCTTAAGATGCATAGTCTAAATTAGTTTTTACCCCCTTAGTGATTCTAATTTTGCTCGTGGCATTAGGGCAGAATCTTGGTTTTCAAGCAAATGGATTACAGTGTTTCACAACCTTTGAGGCCTCCAGCTCTTTAATCTTGTCTTCAGCCTCTGTCAGTTTATCTTTCAAAGCTGCAATTTCCTTCTCCATGGGCATCACAACAGACCGAAGTTTTTCAGCATCCTCTTGGGCCTATGGTTAAAAAGAATTAAGTGCTACAACTTACTGATTTATTGCTTTTCTCAGAAACTCTGACCCACTCGTTAAAATTAGTATAACAAATAAGTCTACCAGGCACTGCATTAGCACTCGCAAAACTGAACCACGTCTAACTTTTCAATGTTGCATTACTTTGAATATCAAGTCAGAATCACAGTTTTCCCAAATATTCCACTTAGAATTTGGGAGTACATAGGAAAATGGATTCACTATGACAAATTTGACTTTTTAAATAATTGAGAAATTGAGTTGGAAAATATTCTCTATATAAAAGGAAATACACATAATAAATACTTTTTTATAATTCTGGTTACTAAATTAATGAAACCATAATTCCTTATAAATACTGAAAAGATTATTTTTAAGCACTAGAAAATAGAACAATGTCTTTTCTAAAGTATTAGAAAATTATGTTGCTATAAAAGGCTTCCATCCACCCAGTTATTTAAAGAGTGCTTTAAATATTATTTTACTTTTGATATTTAAATAAAACAAACTCAAAGAATGACCCCCATATTGTTTTTCATCCTTCATTCTCAAAAACATGGATTAAAAGGAAACAACACCCATACTAGTAAACTAGTAAATTTTCATTATACATGAATTTTCATTACATAATTATGTATTATATATATTATATAATTATATAATTTTCATTATATATTACATATTATATATATAATTTTTATTTTCACTATATATTCAGTATACTATATATACACACATACATATGTGTGTGTGTGTGTGTGTATATATATAGACAGATATAGATATACTGAAACAAAGGCAGACTCAAAAGTTAGCTTTTTTCCTTCTGGTGAAAATAAAAATTAACCTTATTCACTCAATTTAAATGAGCTCAAGCTTATCTTAAATTGTTCATGATAGGGAAAATATCACATATGCCCAAAGTGGAAATTTTCCCTAAAAAAATCTGTCTCAGAAAAGGGAGGTTCACTTTATTTTCTGGTCCTTACAAAGTCATTTCATCATTCATTTTATTTTGAACTAAGTCCTGTTTGCAAAAGACATGCGAGCTTAAAATAACTTCAGTCAAGGCTAATTTGGGATGCTTACAGAGGTCAGCTGATACAAATCAGCAGGAAAAAAGGGGGGAAGCAAAGAAGTTAACACAGATTGAGTTATTTGTTAATGCAAAGATGACCTCACAATTCCAAGTGTTACATATCATTATAAACAAAACTTTTAGGGATAATTCGTTTTAAATGACAGAAAGGCCTTTAAAAATAATGAAAATCTGAGAAATTGTCACAGTCAAGAGGAGCCTAAAGATACATGACTAAATCTATTGTGGTGTCCTGGATGAGATCCTGGAATAGAAAAAAAGGACAGTAGGTAAAAACTAATGAAATCTGAATACAAAGAATGGACTTCAGTTAATAACAATGAATCAACATTGGCTTATTAATTGTGACAAATGAACCATACCAATGTAAGATGTTAATAACAGGGGAAACTGGGTGTAGAGTGTATGGGAACTCTGTACTATCTTCACAATTTTTCTGTAAATTAAATACTGCTCTAAAAAATAAAGTTTATTTTAAAAAATAAATTTTAAAAACAACAAAAAGTGGCAGGTTGTGGAAATCATGAATATATTAGAAGAATGAAAAAAATTATCCTCATGAGAATGTGTACTTGTGGCTTGGAATAAAATTTCCAATGACAGCATCAAGTACAAATTCATCTCAAACAACTTGAGAGAAGTGAACGCTGTCACTTTGGATAACTACGTTAGATGACTAAGCAACTCTAGTGATGATGAAGACATTGTCAGATCCTCATGATGATGCTCAATTACAATCTTTTTCTGAAATGAGAGTGGAAAAAAACTATTGCTCAAAGTTCAAGCTTTTGTTTTGGGTACTGGGTTCTCAGATGATTTTTACATTATTAAAAAACTAATTAAATAGCCTTCTAAATACATAAAAGTAGTCCTTGTATGGACAAGAATAGAACCAAAGATTATGATTAATCTGATTGAAAAGAAAAATCAAATTCTAATTATTATTTTTTATAATATGTGATTTAAGATATATGCATGTACATAAATTAATAAAGTAAATGTTTATATAATCAACCTGGCCAAAAAGCTTTTTAAATTGTCTCAATGATAAAATGTTTCACATTATATTTAGTTGCTCTGTGTTCAGGCATTTTATGGTAATATGTCCACACATAATATGCGGTACAGTCATCACACAGGAACCAGAGTATATTGAGAAAGAAGGAAAATTAACATCTGTTCTAAAGCTTTGGTTTAGAAACGATCACCAAGCAACAAGACTCATTCAACAAATATTTACTGAGTACCTATGTGCTAGACACTATTCTAGGCATTTAGGCTACACAAATAAATAAGAGTCCTGTCCTCCTGGAGCTTACCAGGAGAGAAACATAGCAAACAATAATCATAATAAATAGGTGAATTCTATATTATAAGGAAGTACATGCTACGGAAAAGGAAAAATTAGAATAGAATAAGGGCAGCCAGCAGAGCTGTGGTAGGTGGGGGAGGGAAGTGGGCAGGTTGCAATGTTAAACGGCAGGGTCAGGACAGGCAGGGTCAGGACAGGCCTCACGAGGTGAAGAAGGTGAGGGAGTTAGCCATACAAATAGCTGGGGGAAGGGCATCAAATTATCCACTACTATATTTAGGTCTGTGTCCAAATAATTTCTGTAACAGAAAACATAAACTTATGTACAACTTCTATTACCACAATAATATTAAAGCATCTTGCATATGGATTCAAATATGTCTACAGATGAATACATTCCTTCATACCTTTTTCATTTCATTTTCTAAATTTTCCTCCTCTTGACCTTCAGACAGCCTTCTCCTTAAATCAGCTATTTCCCTCTCTGCAGATTCTCGATACTGTGCCCACTGTGTTCGTTCCTGCTCCAGCCTATGGTGGAACTGGTGCTCATAGTCACGAACTGTTTCTACAAAACATCACCAAATGTTTCATGTCTAAGCATTCTGAAAAAAAATGTTTTGACACACTAAAATTTAAAAAGTACTTATGTAAAGAGTTCATGCCTAATTTCTGGAAATCTTTTAATTCACTAAAAACCCCCTAACATTTCTAGTTCTCATTATGCATAGAAAGTCTGCTAAGGGCTTTAAATCGTCATCTCTAATCTTCACATTAGATCTGTGCCATATATTATTTTACAGATGAGGAAAGCTTAGGAAAGGTTAAATACTCTGGCCAATGTTTCATACAGAAAGAAGCACAGTTAGAATTCAAAGCTAACGCCAATTCCAAAACCTATGTTCTTAGACACTATGCAACGGCTCCTAAGACAAATGTAACATGTCACTCCAATCCAACCACCTGAAAGTGTGAGAAAAGGGATATATTTCTGGAATATTTTACTGCAACTCCAGATTCTAAACTGAGACAAATTCTATAAAGTCTTTGTAAAATGGCTTTAATATAATCTTAAAACTATGTGATAAACACTGCTAGTTACCCATTAATTTCCACTCCTTCTTCTTCCTTACTAATAAAACCCGAATTTTGTTTAGGAAGTCAATGACCCAATTTAAAAACCAGATTTTCCAGTTGTCCTTGTAGTTATGGGTACTACACACCTCGATAAATTGTGAGGGGGGTATATGCTGGAGATTTCTAGCAAATTTTTGCTTTTCTGAGGCAGACTGAAGGAAGAGCAGCCATTTTTCAGCCATGAGGTGAAATGAAGTTGAAAACACATACTGAGGATGAAGGAACAGAAGGTCTGAAGAAGCCCAGGACACTGAGGACGTCATGCAAGCACAGTAACCAGCCCTAGACTACCTACCTCTGGATTTCTTCTTCTGTGAGAAAAATGAACTCCTATTTGGGCAAGCCACTATAGTCAGGATTGTTACATGGGGCTTAGAGTAATCCCTAGGTGACAGCCACAAACTCAGAAACAGGGCTAGTCTAATTGGCCTTCTTACAAAGAACACTAAGTCAAAAACGACACAACTGCGAAGATGGAAAAAAAAGTCATCACTATTTCACGCTTATAATATTAACTAAACTAATTCCAGGAACCCAAAGATTCAGGCAGCAACTTACTTCATTTGATTATAATCTTCTCAGAAATGCAGGAAGTAATAAAGCACTAGTGCCAACAGCAGATAAAGAGACGAAACTACCACTCTTCCTTTAGACCAACGGTCACAAGCTGGCAGCCCATAAAGCCTATTCTATCCCATAGGCCATTTCACCTCATCGATTGCAGTGAAGATTTCACATAAAAACCCAAATTTTTCTTAAAAATGTAAAAGACATGGCAACACTGGACTGGATGGGCAATAATTCGCTGAAACTAATAAGCGTAAATAGCAACTTTACTTTTCACCTGGGAGGTTCTGCATACTCTCTGTGTTCATAAGCTTCATTCACTGACGTTACTTGCCTGACTCCCATAAGAAAATCGATTTTGAAGCCCCGCTTTAAACCTTATCATGAACTATAGTTCTCATTTAATGCTATATCTCTGTAACATTCATTATAATTCTCCATTATTAAATTTGTTAAAGATACAGATGATTTACCCACGTACACTATTATTGGCTTCCCTTTTATGTTAAAGACAACAGTACATCTTGAAGACGGTAATATATAAAGCCACAAATGAAACTCAGGATATATTTTAAGACCCTCTGAAAATGTTCTCAATCATCAGAATCAGTTATCTTAAATCATATAACAGATCCAACTTTCTTTGTCTTTACCCTTCATGACAGCCTGAAGTGAAGCGACTTCTTCTCTCCACTGTCTTTTCACTTCGTCTATAGCTTCTTGCTTGGTATTCTCAGAGACTGTGGCAATGGCCTTAATATTTTCCATCTCTGCTTGGGCTTCCCACAGCTGTGTCCGAAGGTGTCCCAAATCATCTTGTGCAGCTTGTAACACTGCATTTTGCCTCTTCAGATCCTCTGGAAAAAAAGTAAAAGACTTTCCATCAATGAGGGCTTCACTTGCATCAGGCTGACATTCCAATGAAGAAATAAAACAGTAAACTTATAATGTTAGCATTCTAATGAAGAAATTAAGCATATGTTACAAAATGTTAACTTAGAAAATGAAATCATTGTAATAAAGGTAAGATTTATGATATGCTGGGTATCACAAATCAATTAATTATTAACTATCTAATCAGATAGTGATTAAGGCCAAAGTTTTAAAGCTAAATTTAGTCTCTTTTACTCACTGGTTAAATGAGCTTACTTAACCTCTCTGGCCTAAGTTTCCACATCTACAAAATAGGGATAAAAATATCTGCCTCAAAAAGTCATTTTAATGATAAAACAATTTATTGAAAATGCTTATTAGTACAGTACCTTGCACAAAGTAAACATTCAAGAAATAGGTAATAAAAGAAAAGAAAGCCAGAGTACATGGCAGTTACTGTATCCAAGTGTTTTAAAAGTTAGGATTAACTTCACAGTACCATCTCCTAAATATTAAGTTGATGTGGTGTGCCTACTGCATGATTTAAGCCTAGGCAGGACGTACGTCTGGCCAAACTGAGCTCCAAAAACGATGAACCTACCACCAGCATACAGGGGTGTGTTGGTCTTCCCATACCCTCACCAACAGCCACTATTTTCCATTTTTTTTAATTCTTGCCAAGATCATGGGTGGAAAATGCTGATAGCTTTAATTTATATTTCTATTAATAGAGAGATTGAACATCTTTTCATGCATTTATTAGTGACCAGTATTTCCTCTTTGGTGATATCTTTTACCTGTATTTCCAATTAATTGTTTTTCCTCTGCTTTGGAAGAGGATTTTTATATATATTGGATATTAAATCTATTTTCTCTTACAAAACTTTTCCAAGTCTGCCGCTGTCTGTCTCCTAACTTCCTTATCTCTTACCATCTAAAAGTTATGAGACATTTATGCAGAAGAACTCTTCATCTTTGCAAAGTCATCAATTTCCTTCATAGGGCACAGTAATTAAGCCAATCAGCTATAAAAACAATTTAAGATCTAACTCTACCACTGACCAGCTGTATGACTTTAAAGGAATCATAAGGCCCTCAAGCCAGGAGACCACCAACATTTTTCTGCATAAATTTCTAAGTACCTGAAAAAAATCAAAGATAATACCAACTAAAGAACTTTTAAAAGTTGTGAAGGTATTCATCATTATCAAACAATCACAGGAATTAACAATTTCACAGTCTAAGGAATGGGGGGGGGACCCAGTCATGCTAAGTAAAGTCATTTAAGAAATCTCTACTCTCTCAACATCAGTGTCACATCATTTTGTCACCATTATTAAAACATTTTGAATGACTCAGAAACTGAGTAAAGACATAAACACGTAAAACCACAAAAGAAGTGTGTTTGAGCATGTATCACCTCTTTATTCAAAGTGTTAAACTGTTTTGTAAAATGTGAAATAAAAGAAAAAGCATTCCTTTCGGAATACTTTATTCATTGCTGAGAACTACAATCTTTTTTTATTTTTTGAGGAAGATTAGCCCTGAGCTAACATCTGCTGCCAATCCTCCTCTCTTTGCTGAGGAAGACTGGCCCTGAGCTCATATCCATACCCATCTTCCTCTACTTTATATGTGGGACGCCTACCACAGCATGGCTTGCCATGTGGTGCCATGTCTGCACCCAGGATCCCAACCGGCGAACCCCGGGCCACCGTAGCAGAACGTGTGCACTTAACTGCTGTGCCACCAGGCCGGCCCCAAGAACCACCATCTTGTCAAGGCTCTAGTTCATATAGTGAACACCTCCTCATGCTAATTATCCCTGCTACTTCTGATTTATTGGGAATTATCCAGAGCTATTCACTGCCACATTGTCACTATGAAAGAAAAACACACAAATACCAAACCTGAAGAGTAATTTCTGGCATGTCTCCATACAGTCAGAAGCAGGATAGAGGGTCTAGAGGAAGACTACGTCAATTTTACTCTCGACTTCCTTTATATATATTTACGTGTGTTAGATAAAAT